>NC_034410.1:120110182-120297691 GCF_002078875.1 Numida meleagris
TCAGCTGGCATGTATTATTCTGGCAATTCACCGAGCTACAAATAGGATTTATACATTGCTTTCTATTCAGTTCTGCCCATTGTGTTTCTCTCTTAGACTGAAATCCTCAGGTAAGGAAGGAGAAGCAGCAGCCTTTAGAGTTAAGGGCAGACCTGACTGTAGGGTAGGTCTACTTTGACTTGCAGGAAATTTTTCTCTCTTAGGGATTGATTTTGGACAGACAAGCTTGCAGACTTTATGGTTAGTATTTTCAGTTGAATTAACTATGAATGGATTTTTAAATAATAAGAGTTATAATATTTGCTTCTGTTCTGCAGCAGGTATTGAGACCTCAAACAAATGATGTCTGTCCTACCTTCTTTTCCTTCCTTTTTATCCTCACAGACAGCTTGATCAGCCCCTATCTTAACTTAATGTGTCTTGCCTTGACTCTAATATACACAAATAACAATCATCACTGATTGCTAATTATGATGTATCATTAGTAAGAAATAGTCTGAAGAAATGATTATATTAATGCTTGGATTAATTATCCTATAAATTGACAACTAAAAATTGACATCTGTCTACTCTTCTAGAAAAAAAGCAAAATATATGTTTTTAACAATAGATAGATGTGATATTCCAACAGAGTCCTGCTTTCTCTACCATCTTTTATCTTTACTGGTAAAATTGACTTTCATGGACTGTCAGTCCCTTGAGATCAGTGGAAAAGTCTGGAACAATGTCAAGTTGCACTTGGTGGAAGGCGATCAATTTAGGGAACATTTAAACAAACATGACATCCAGAAATCCAGCAGCCTGTCAGGATGCACACACACATGCTGAGTGAGCAACCCAATGTCACAGAAAGCAACTCCCAATTGTCTTTGAAAGGTCATAGAGTTAGTGGGTGTTTCCTGAGTAACGGTAGAAAGAAAACATCATACCTATTGTCAATAAGGCCAAGAGAGCAGATCTGGGGAGCTACAGACCTAATGTTAATACTTAAGAAAGGTGATGAAAACCATAATGCAGAAAAGCATTTCTAAGCATGAGGGACAGGAAGGTGATCAAGATTAATCAGCATGGATTTGTGAAGGGAAAATTGTCTTATCAACCTGATAGCATGCTATAATGCAATGACTAGGTTGGTGGGTGAGGAAAGAGCAGTGGAAGTTGTCGTGACTTAAATAAGGCTTTTGACATTGTGTCACACTGTCATAGATAAACTCATAAAGCATGGGCTAGGCAAGTGAACAAAAAGGTGAACTGAAAACTGGCTGAAAAGCTGGGCCTGGAGGCTTGTGATCAGTGACACAATGTCAAGTTGGAAGCCAGTTACTACTGGTGAATTCCAGGGCTGATACTGGGTCCAATCCTGTTTAACATCTTTATTTATGGCCTTGTGATGGTGTACACCTTGAAGTTTGTAGATAATAGGAAACTATGAGAAATGGTTGAGATACCAGGTAGTTATGCCATTCAGAGGGACCTCAACAGAATGAAGAAATGAGCTGGCAGGAATCTCATGAAGGAAAATGCTAAGTCGTGATTCTGGAGAATAGTAACCTCACGGAAAAAAATACAGACTGGGAAAAAAACAGCTGGAAAGCAGTTTTGTTTCCCAGTGGACACCACGTTGAAAAGGAGCCAGCAATGTGCTCCTGCTGCAAAGAAGCCCAAAAGTATCTTGGCCTGTATTTGAAAGAGTGTTGTCAGCAGGCTGGGGGAAGAGATCCTTTCCTTCTGCTCAGCACTGGTGAGAGATGTGGGAATGTTCAGCCTAGAGAAGGCTCAGAAGTTATGGCAGAGAGTTAGAACTAGATGATCTTTAAGATCCCTTCCAATCCAAACCATTCTATAATTCTCTGATTCTATCTTATCCATGTGCATAAATACCTGATGGGAAGGTGTAAAAAAGGTGGAGCCATGCTTTTCTCAGTGGTGTCCAGTGGAATGACAAGAGTTAGCGGTCATAAACTGAAACGAAGAAAATTCCATCTGAGCAAAAGTCACTGCATTTTGCTGTTCAGATGATCAAACACTGGAACAGGCATCCCAGAGGAGTTGTTACTTGGAGATAATGAGAATCCATCTGGACACAGCCTGAGCACCCTGGTCTAGTTGACTCTGGTTTGAGCAGAGGCTGGTCTAGGCAGTCTTGAGAGGTCCCTTATAATCATAGAATCAAGAATCATAGAATATCCTGAATTGGAAGGGACCTGCAAAGAGCATCAAGTCCAACTCCTGACTCCACACAGCACCACCCAGAATTCAAACCCTATGTCTGAGGGCAGCGTCCAAACACTCCATGACCTCCAGAAGCTTGGGGCTGTGCCCACTGCCCTGGGCAGCCTGTTTCATGCCCAGCACTCTCTGATGCAGAACCTGTCCCTAATCCCCACCCGCCCCTCCCCTGACACAGCTCCATGCCGTTCCCTCGAGCCCTGTCGCTGTCACAGAGAGCAGAGTTCAGTGCTGCCCTTCTGCTCCCTGTGAGGAGCTGCAGCCGCCATGAGGCCTCCCCTCAGCTCCTCTGCTCTGGGCATCTAAAAGCATTACTCTTCAAAGAGTAAGGGAACACAATTTTTTCTTCTTATTTGCTGTTGTGTGATAAAATAAAATGCAACTTGTTGCAAGTAGACAGGTAATCTTTGAATATACTTCCTGACTCTTTTTTCTGAAATTTTTTTTTCCTCCCCATAATCAACGTGAAAAGAAAAGAAGATTATGAGGAAAACTCACAGAGCATAGAATAAAGAATTGTTGTTAATTGAATAGTAGACTACATGGTTTCTTTTCAATCTCAGTAAAACTATTGTGGCAGAGATTTCAGGCATTTTGATTGAGGAGTCATATTTGTGTGCAATAATGGCTTCATTATATGCACTTGAAGCTTCAAGTTTAAAAATGATTATTTTGCTTTTAGCTAGAAGTGATGTTAAATATCCTTTGTTTTACATCATTGAAGCATTCCCTCACTTTTCTTTTCAGTTCACTGTGAAATGTGTATGAAAGAGGCTGTTCTTTTACATCAATAACCTTTTGGACAGATACAATTCAGATATCCTGAATTGTAAACTGGGCCGGCAAAACTTTGATCCTTTGGCACTGCCTTTGTAGGAGGTCCTGGTTTTCCCTCATACAGCTCTGCAACTTACTTTTTTGTAGAGTACCATATATTTTAGCATTGATTTGTGACAGGTCTTAAAAGTTTTTTTTTTCTTTGGGGTAAAGAAGAAACTTAAGTCTTGTCAAAATGTGAGTGGGGCTTGACTTAATTCCTAACTACTGTTTCACTGGTTTTTTTTTGTGTGATCTTTAACTTCACTTTACTGTAAATTCCCAATTTTTCTGTAGGTTAACTAAACAAGCTCAAAAAGATACAGTGAATATAATTTTCTTCTAAATCTGGTGGTATGCATCACTATTACTTGCATGACCTTGTGTTCTGAGTTTAAAGTGGTGCACAGCACAGCTCTGTTACAGTCTGCTGCTGCATACAATCACTGACACAGCCCTATGAAGGCCGCTGTTCATTAACTGTATCCCATGCTGAAAAGAAGTGAGTTTCTTTGTTTAAACAATAATACAGAAACCTTTCCATTTGTTTACAAAGTTCAAATAGCAGCAGTGGTGTGAAACAGCTTTGTCTTGGAGAAACATGTGGCATGTTGATATGGAAATGAGCACACCCGTCCTTCAGTGAGTGCCAGGATGGCTATGTGCTGTGCTGCCACACTGAAGTGAACTTCTGCGTTGGGCTAAGCCTTGTGTTCAGCTAGCCAAAATTTTAGCAGTGTTTCCTTCCCATATTAGAGGTAGAATTTGGCATCTTTACTGACTCATAATCCTATCTTTTCTTATGAAGTACCAAGACGTAGCTGGTTGCTTTTAGGTGAATATTATGCCGTAATTTCATTTCATTTATGATAAAAACCCCACAAAACAGCAACCAACAATAACAAAAGAAAAGACAAACAAACACTAGATAATTCTTACATTTGGCTTTGAAGAAGAAAACAAAATGTCTGTCCTTCAGAAGGACCTTGAATCTAATGATTTTGGTTTATTTAACCTTTTAGTATTTTCCTATTTCAGCTCTACCTTGTGAATTGCAATTCAAGAGTATGTTGCACCCAGGCATGTTAATTTTGCATTAACATTTGCAGGCTATTTCAGGGCTGGAGGCTGCTGCTTAGTGATTATTGTTATTACTATCTTGCAGAGTCCAGAAGTGTGCTAAATATTTGCAGACACTGATAGAAGAGCATCATTATTTTCAGGATGAATTTGTGATTTTATATTGAACAGGATGAGAGAAGTTATGGTAACAAATAATTCAGGCAGATATTGATAAGAAAGAGCAAAGTGTATCATATGAAGATCAATCACTTGTTTTAGACTTTTCTGTATATTTTTTTTATTATCAAACAGAATCTATCATGATGGATGATTACATGGAACAAAGACTTTTAAAATAGAGGCTCTCTAGTGGGAATGTCTGAAAAGATCTCAGCTGTGGCAAATTTCACTGAGTGGTGTGGTATGAAACTCTCTAGCTTCATATCAGAGGTGTTTCTTTTTAAAAAAAGTAGTTAAAACATTTGAAGCATAGATTATTAAATGAAGTTTTGAAATAGAATTTTAAAAATAAAACCTGGGACTATAAAATTACATAATAGAATGAAAAGTAAAAAGTTTTTATTTTACTCGCACCCTCTAATTGCTTTTCTCTCTCCATAAAAAGACTTTAAAAGAAACTTCTTCTCCCTACAAACTATATCATATTCTTAAAAATATTCTTGATAATATACTATATTATATTCTTAAACATTTTATTGAATGTCTTCTTGGAAAAACAAAGAAACAACAACAAAAAAACATATTTCCAAACACATCCACCTTTTATCTGAGGTGAGTTCAAGCAATTGTACTTCCAAACTGTTATGCTCTGATATAGTTTTGCTGGAAACAAAGCAAGACAAATAGACACAAAAGGGGAGAGAACTACAAAAGTTTTTTTTGTTGATGGTGATTTTTAGCTTACAACTGTGCTAGTTGAAATGACAGGCATACTGTGCCATTTTAGTAGCTAACCCAAGACCCAGCAGACCTGCATTAGCCACCTTTCAGGTCATGCGTTGACAATGAAAAGATATACTGTCTCGGTTGAGTAAATCAGATTCCTTTCATACAAAACAGGAAAAGAGATGTAGGAAAGAGCAAAAATAAACCAGAGCAAGAAAAAGAGACATAGAAGAACTGTTACATGTAGAATCTAAATAACATGTCTTCTGGATGATATTACAGACTAATCTAAAGAACAGGAACCTGGACTTCTCTTACTGAATACAATGTAGAACAGAATACAGACCTTTGCACTACAAAGCTCAGTGTATGAATTCTCCCTGCCTGATATTAAATGGAGTTTTGTTGCTGTGAAATGAATTGTACACTGTATGCTTTGAGTGGCAGCAGTCTGACTTTTGTGTAAGAAATACGGTTCAGAGGAAGCATAAATAATACTTTACCATTTCTTTCTGATGTGTGAGATTGTGCTGTGCCTTAGATGATGAAGATATTTTTGTCCTTTGATATCCTGTGTTCTCACAACAAATTATTATACATCAAAGAAATGAACTCTGAATCAAAATGATAGTAAAAACGATGAGCTAAAAAGTAATGTAAATAGCTGGTACCCAAGAAATTAGTACGTCTGAAGAAACAGGGCAAAAGAAATTGCTCACAAAATTGTACAAGGGTCTTAAGCTGCCATCTAGAATATAAATAATTTGGGATATGACTATTAAAAATGAATTGTGGTTACAAGATGAAGTATTTGAAGAACAGTGTCCAATGCAAAATAAAATTACTGTATTACAAGCCATCTTTTCTTAACCTCTTTTCCTGATTACAGTGTTAGAAAGTTTGTAGCTGGAAAAATAGAGGGCAAAAGGATTACCAATGTCATAAGAATCTTTCTTACCAGTCATTAGTCCTTGTTTTTGCCAATAGACTATCTAGTTGTCTATGTGAAATGAATTGATTGTTTCATTTTCATTCCTTTTAGATGTTTACACCAGAAAAAAACTTTTCCTAGGACTGATACCCAACTGATACCAGGGATTAAGCAGACTGTGAGGATTCTTTGCAGAGATAAAATTGTAGTAACATGATAGATGATCCTTTTTGGAAAGGGTTAAAGGGAGTGATGTGCTGTAGTAGGGAAACTTGTCATTTTGCTGACTAAATTATTGTGCAGTCTGGTCTAGTTTCACTTCAGTGCAGTGTTTTTCAATACCCACTCGTGGACAAGACTTCTTCTTAACTTATGTATAGCCATCCAAATTTATGTTTAAGGTGGTTGTCTATGATCTCTCACACCCCATACATACATAGACAAGAAAGCATTTTCAGATGATGTCAGTTTCTCCGGGATATCCATCTGGGAGAGTTTTTGGATCAGGTGGCACAGATTGTCCCTGAAGTACCTTTCAGAAATGTTGAATTCTTGTTTGTCCCCTGCTGGGTCTCTGTTTTATTCCTATGTTCAAAGAGGAAGTTCATGTAAAAATCGAAGTAAGATTACTGGGTTAAACTTTTATTTGATGGCTACAAGATTAAGAGCAGAGTAGAACAGAAGAAAAAAATTAAGTGTTATTAGAAACTATTCCTATGGGGGAAAAAAAAAAAGTAGGAGAATGTAACATTTTAGTGCATGTTAAATATTCACACTGAAAATATTAATGATGAAACTGACGGATGATAGGAAGCAGTGTTTTCTGTTATTTGGAGCACAAATTTTCCACAAGTTCATCTTGTCTTTGATAGCTCTTCTTCCTGGATCCCCAAATTAATTACTTAGCTCTCTATTTCAGTTTCTCAGTCTATAATATGGGGATAACAGTACTTTCTACTTCCTTAAAAAAATGTTACAGAAGAATTCAGTATTGAATAGTAGGAGAACATTAGGAATTATGTGCTGTATGTACACAAAGGCCTGGACTTGCACCAGGACCTCTTGCAGTGAATCGTAGAATCACAGAATTATTAAGATTGGGAAAGACCACTAAGATCGTCTGTCCAACCATCAGTGATGATACAGACTTAACTTTTATTTGTGACTATCAGATTTCTATCAGCAAATAGTTATAAGTTGGCCATAAGCTTTTCAGCTGTAGCTTTGGAGCCTTGCCTTGCGCTCTCTTATTGTGTTGTTAAATATTTTTTTCTTTTTTTTTTTCTTTTTTTCTCAGTGGGAAAACACAGAGCAGAAAGGTTACTATAAGCTGTGTTCTTGGTGATATATTTTGATGTTATGGAAAATTGGAAAACATATTATTGCCATGTATTATTAAAGATCCATGTGTCTGGACCAGATGTTTGCTCTACAGCCAGTTCTGCTAATGAGGGAAAGGGTAACTAACCATAACATGATTGATTTCTGGGTAAAGGTCCATCTTTGCCTATAACCCTTGCAGGTGTGTGTATAAAACTAAATGATTTCTTTATTGCAGAGAAAATTAAATAGCTCATTTACTATCAATCATCTACAAAGGAGCAAAAGTTAGCAAAGACCAACAGATCAGCAGTTTTCCTTTTGAAAAAAAAAAAAACACAAACCAAACAACAAATCAATCCAACATAATATTTATCAAAAATATCTAGACAAGTGGCAAGCGAGTTTTCTTTGATTATACATATTGTACTGCATCTGTTGCCTTGAATTGTGATTGGTTGGATAAATGCACTGAAAAACTAACTCTTGGCCTCCAGAAGTACCTCTTCATGTGGTACTGTTTTGTAATTTGCAACATTAGTCCCATTGTGTGAATCTCTACAGATATCTCTGCAACCTTTTCAGGACTAATACAGTGTATGATTTTCCTTTGCTTCCAACAGTGAAAGAATAATACTCTCACAAAACTGTGCTAAATTGGAAGGCTAGCTTTTTTTGTGCTAACTCTCTGTTGCTATGGTATGATTTTAGTCAGCATAGTTGAAGAAAATGGTGAAGATTTCCAGCTTTTTGGGTAGTCTAAATGTCCTGTCATCTCCACTCAGTTTTTCACAAATGTGGTTTTGCTTTCTTTTACGTCTCATGTCTGAATTTGAGAATCACCATAAAGGAAAGAAAAGTTTAAGTAATTTACAAGTGTAACTTTTAAGAGTTGGAGATAGGACTACTGAAATGTCAGTTTGGGTCCCTGACAGATAATTTAGTGGCAGGCACTGAATAGAGCATGCTGCATGATTTGCTGATGAATCCTGTGGGATTTACTTAGATGCAGGATCAACTACGTTGAGAGCAGAACGATAATAATTCAAGCACTTCTCCTTCATGACAAAATTGCTGTCTTTCCATTAGCTGAGTTAGTGCTGAAAGGTGTAACAAGCTAGCTCATATATTTTCAATAGAACTTCTAAAATAAAAGTCAATAAATTTAAAGCACCCATCTGCTCTATAAAGGCATCATAAAAAGGGGACGTTGTGTAATAAATTACCCTTCATTTATTTTTTTTTAAAGTGTTTCTAATGAAAACTTAGCACTAATTGGATCTAATCACTTGGGGAATAATGGGCTTATTTCCAAGACATTGAGATTCTATTTTTAGCTATTCCACTGTAACACTTTCTAGATTTCTGTCTCATCTGCCATATGTCCAATGTTCTTAAAAATGATTTTTTCCCTAGAGACCAGTGACTGCATCTCCCATTATGAACTACACAGGCAAGTAGAATTTGAATCTTAACTAGTCACATTTACAGAGCTAATTTTTCCTTTTCACAACAAAAAACATGCGATCACATTAGCTGTTAGCAATGTACATTTACTCTCAGGTAGTCCTTAATCTCTTCCTCCATATTTTCTTAGCTTAACTGTTACTTTGTCTGCCCAACAGAAAATGTTTTGAGGTTTTTTTTTCTTTCCCTGTCAGTCTCATTCTAAATTTATCGCCATTTAACTGCACACACTGTCTGCATGTTTGGGGATTTAGTGTAAATCTCCTCTGTACTTGATTGCGTTCTTCATCATCATTTGCTATGCTTCCAAATAAGTGTCATCTGAAGATTTGGTCATTTCCCAAGATATTTAAACAACTCATATTTTGTTCTTGCCTACTTTCTTTTCAATTTCTTTAAAAACACATAAAAACTAAACCAAAGCAAAATTAACCTTCTCTTTCGATATGTTAACTTCCCAAAAAGGGAAGGAGACTTGTTAAATAAATGGAGCCACATTTGCTCTAAAAGAAATCTCTTTTTTACCTATTTAACTTACTTCATTATGTTTGTCTATTCAATGATTTCTATTGAAGAATAAGAAAAACACTTAGTTTAATGGAGAATAAAGATACTGATACCTATAATTCTGCATTTAATACAATTGAATACTTTATTTTTTCCTCTATGCAAAACGAAGATGATTTCAAGGACAGTGAGAGTGAAAACATGGATTTTGAGCAGTTTCTTCTCTAATTGTTTTGAATGATTTTTTAGATATTTCTCCTCCTGTAGTCCAAAGGTAGCGTCTACCCTCAGAAACTTTCTGTAATGAATTAAGACATCAGTGCTTCTTAGCACTGATAAAGCAATGCCCTGTCATATACTTGGGGATGGGGAATTGATCACTCGGATGACAAGCCATGTTCTCAATATCAGGGTAGAAGCAAAAATGTTGCATTCATCCATGGTTTCTCTCACCTGCCAAGGTGCTGAGAAGTCAAGTGAGGTAAAGTAGGTCTTTTTAGGAGAAAAGCTTACCTGAAGCTACTTTTACATTTCTACCTTATATTTGGTTCGTATACATGATTTAACTCTTTTGCCTTCATCTAATTGAAAAAACATTGCATATAATTGGTAGAAAATGACTTCAATTTACTTCAGAGCTGATCTTAGCAGGTGATGCTTCTTTTTGTTTTCTTTTAAATGACACCCCCCTCTTACTGAGTTTTGAGCCATAGTTCTTTGGACCTCAGTCATGTTTCAACAGTTATGATAGACCAATACCACTTCTTAGGAGATTTATAGTAGAAAACGTTATGAAAGCATCTGTGGCCTCAGGGGCACTGGTAGTCTGAGGGCTGCAGTTACAACTGTTGCTGTGGTATGGTATTTGTCTTTCTTCCTTTTCTATGTAAGGAGCTGTGGTTGGACCTCTGATAAATAAACAGAGCACTGGCGGTCATGTTTCGCTTTATTTGTTCACTCACATCAAGTCAGTCCCTCATGTCTGTCTTCTGTATGCTGGCATGTTGCCCTCCTCTCCTTCATTTACACTGTGAGTGTTGCATACCTCCTGGCCTTTCAAACCACTCATCTCTTTGCAGCATGCATACATAGAAATGTGTGTGGGATGGGCCTGATTTTTATCTAACATTCATATATGTACCCAGCTCAGGGTCCTTTTGTGCCATCAGAGCAGCATAAACAGGCAGTAGTGGTGTGTACCTGAGAATTAAGGCATATTTCAACAGAAAGGGCACAGTACGGTCATCCTGACTCAATTTCACATGATACCTTACTGTACAAGTAGTATTACCAGATTCACTGGATCTGTGTTTGCTGCAAAATACCATTTATGTGAGAAAGGGCAGCAAAATTGGGCTGCTGGCACTTAAGCCCAATGGGATATTAACTGCTGTTACTGGAGAAGAGCTGCTAGAAAAGAAGTGTTTGACACTGAGAAAGAAAGAACAAGTCAGCAGGATAACCTGCACTGAAGAACACAAACAGTGATTATATGTCAGTTGTCAGTGTTCCTCTTCTATAATATAGAGCTGTGTTGGCAAAGTTAGCTGCTAAGCTCAGGAGTAACTCTAATGGGATGTTGGCATACCTGAATGGCTTAAGTAATGTGAGCTGATTGTGATATACCTTTACCAGCAACAAGCAAACAGAAAGTTGTTCAAAATTCCTTCTATTTTGTTTTCAAGGAAGCTCTCTGTAAAAGAAAATATTGTTTTGAAATATATTTGTTTTGAAACACTTACATCCACTTTGCTCATAATACCTCTAAGAGCTCAAGAAAATAGTTTTGAGAAGTGATGGGACCTCCATGCTTAACAGACTCTACACTTATTAGCTACATTTTCCTGGACTGCATAAATCTAAATATTAAATGCTGGCAATTACTGAAGGCATTTGAAGAGTGGGACATTGAGAAGTGCTTCACTGTTCTGTTAGTTATGAGTAACAGCTGCTGAATTTAGAACAGGGACGTGAAAATCAGACTGTCTCTTCTGCTGTACAGTTTGGAAGCTGGGAGAGTCATGCAGAGTGACAGATCAGTGCCAATGTAGGAAATTGTAGGACCTGGGAGTCCTGGTGGAAAGCAGGTTGGCCATGAGCCAGTAGTGCGGCTTTGTGTCCAAGATGGCCAGTGGTATCCTGGGGTGCATTAAGAATAGCGTGGCCAGCAGGATGAGGGAGGTGTTCTTCCCCCTCTACTCTGCCCTGGTAAGGCCCCATTTAGCATACTGTGTCCAGCACTAGGCTCCTCATTTCAAAAGAGACAGGAATCTCCTAGAAGGAGTCCAGCAGGGGGCCACAAAGATGTTTAAGGGCTGGAGCATCTCTCGTATGAGGAAAGGCTGAGTAACCTGGGTCTGTTCAGCCTGGGGAGGAGAAGACTGAGAGGGGATCTGACTAATGTTTATAAATATCTATAGGGAGGTGGGAGGCAAATGGATGAGGCCAGGCTCTTCTCGGTGGTGTGTAGTGGTAGGACAAGGAGTAATGGCCTAAAACTTAAACATAGGAAGTTCCACACTAATATGCAGAAGTACTTCTTTACAATAAGGGTGACAGAGCACTGGAACAGGTTGCCAAGAGAGGTTGTGGAGTCTCCTTCTATGGAGATGTCCAAGATCCATCTGGATGCCTACCTGTGCGACCTGTTGAAGGGAACCTGTTTTAGCAGGAGTGTTGGACTTGATGATGTCTTGAAGTCCCTTCCAACCCATGCGATTCTGTGATTCTGTGAAATGTCTTAGAGGGATATAACTACTGTTTCATGCAAAAGTAGTCAGGGATCCCATATTTTTCCTATGTAAATCTATGTCAAAATTCAGGTTAACCTGATGAGGATTGCTTCCTTCCTTGCAGAGAATTGTCTGTTGCTATATAACAGAGAAGAGTTATAATTACATTTCAGATGGAGAAAAGTTATGAATTTTATCATTTACATAATATGTTGAAGGTAGCAGTCCCAGGAAAGTTCTTAATATCACTTACTGTCTGTACAGAACAATTTTTGTTCAGAGAAACAAATGAGAAAGGTGCTTTTTTCATGAATTTTGGAAGGCATTTTGAATTAGTATGCATGGTATGCATTCGTGCTGATCCTTCAATGTGCCTTTCTCATAGACATATTCCTAAATAACACTTACATTTGGTATGAGTACATTGAACATTCCAGGAGACTGCTCACCCATCTTTGGTAGTTTGCCTAAAACAGTGTGATCTCCATAGCTAATGATGCTTAAGGTTTTTTGCTGCATCTCATCCTTCATCTACATGGGGTCACCTTTGCCATTTTTGAAGAAAGACTCTTGCAAAAGAATCCTGATAAGGGTGTTCAGGGGACACTGGCAGAGACCTGCAATATGTCTCAGGCAGGAAGCAAGATTCCTTTGAATCTGTACTGTAAGTAATAAAATGTGGCCAGGCAAATCATTCTTCTTCTTTGGAAAAGTTCAAATAAACCACAGGGGAGATATGAACTCATTCGGCATGTGAAAAAACTCATGTTCTCATTCATTCATGAGGTGACAATAAAGAATTTATTTTGTGTCTTGCATATTAATAATTTTTGGATGTCAGAAGTGCTGCTTTCTGTTACCACTTAAAAAGATTTTCTTGTGAAATCTTCACTACCTCCAAGGAAGATGTGTATTATACCAGGAAAATCGTTCTTTTAAATGTTATTCACAAAGAAACTGTTTCTAACATCTGAGTATATAGATTATGAGTGCTGCCATTATAAGCACAATTTTGTAAATATGGGAAAATATTATAAATGTGGGATTTCTTTGGATGATATAGTGGTTTACTAAATGTAACAGAGTACATTAGTCTCAAGATTTTCATAAATCATGCCTAGTTAACAAGAAGTATATGTTGAAATGAAATTGGTTTAGTGGAATGTTTTAATCAAATATAGGAACATTCAGTACTCTTAGTGAATAAATAATTTCAAAGCTAGTTCCCACGATTTACTTGAGTTTCTTCATTCTCCCTCCCCAAACAGTCGTTCTCCTATTTCTAGAATATTATCTAGTATCTAATACCACCAATGTTAATCCTTAGCTTATAAATCCAAACATAAAGGCAAATTTTTGGTCATTGAAAATGTGTTTTCCTGTATGTGCTCTTTCAAAGCCATTTCTTTGCTCCTTTGTTCCAGCACTCCTTTCTGTTTGCTACAAACTGATTTTCTTTAAGGTATCTGACAGAAAAATAAATGTGCTGCTGTTTAGTTTATTGCTTGCGTTATTTTGGGATTAAAATAGAATTGTGGTGCTGTGGTGTGTTACTGAGTATTTACAGTGATATGCATCCCTCATTATTAGGGTGAGAAGCAAATTTTTTTTTGGCAGGATATAAAAGGAAGGAGAAACAGAAAATCGCCCTAAATTTGAACATATGGGTTCCTATTATTATGTCTTGAATACAACCACATTCATTAAATAGTAAGGCTCGTGCTAATTGTAAGTAGAGAATAGCTGTATTTTAGAGCTGGTCTAAAATTAATGAGCTTAAAGTCAGATTTGGTTTTGTGTCTCTTGGCAGTTCTGGCAGCTGTTTCTTCTTAACTGTTGCCTTACATTTCAAGCACAGCATAATATGTGTACCTAACATTCAGAAATAGAAATGAATTGCAATATGCAGTCTAACTCCATTATGAGACAGTAGATGTTGCTTGCAAAAAAAACCTATTGTGTTATTCCTGGACTGCTTTTTGTATAATTCCTGTATCAAGTCTCATAAGCTTTCTAAGTAGTTTTGTAGAAAAGATTTAAGAGTGGAAATGATAGGAGGAATGTTTTCTTTTTAAAACAAACACTCCAACTTCACTCCTGGGAATTGCTGCTAGTATCTCTTTTTTGATAAATTCTGAAGAAAGGTGGAACTGCTGTAAAGCTCGAGCATACTGTAAATTATACTTTTAGTTATGCCTGTTCTCTGACAGAGAGATAAGAACTTTAACATTCCTAAGGGCTGGAATCTAAAATAATTATTTTTTGCAGATTTTTTTTCCTTCCTAATTGAATATAATGAAATTGCAGTGAAGTTTCCTTTCTCAGAATAGGGTTGTGATTTTTTTTCTACCATTCCAAAAGCTTGAAAACAATAGGAAACTCTTGAATTTGGTGCAGTTGAATGTACTTGGAAAAAGTCTAATTTTAAATAGGACAGCGCTGTATCATTTTAAAGCACTGAAGAGTAAGTAATATAAAATCAACCAAGAGGATAATCTCTGACATTTACAAACATTTATAATGGCATTAGTTCCAAGTAAGTTAGCTGAGGCAATTCGAACCTGTAGACCTGAACAAATAAATAAGCATGGCTTGCCATCAGCTATTTCAGAAATGTACCAGTATAGCTGTGGAGCTTTGTGCATCCAAATAAGCAGAGAGATCTCCTAGATTTCTCTAGGGCTTCCTCCAGTCAAGACATTGTCTGTTTAACTAGGGAGTATTTTCATAAACAAGTAAAAAAAGTTAGATTGCAGGCATTTCCAGGATTTCTTGAATTTCTGCTGCTGTATTTTAGAGCTGGTCTGAAACTAGTAAGTTTACAAAGGGCTCAGTGGGCTTAAAAGTGAAATTAGTTTTGATGAAATGACCATAATGGGCAATTGTGGCAATAATTTCCTTTTTAAGCCTCAAATCTAATGTAGTTATGTACATGACTTTGTTATGTAGCTGTATGCAGTGGTTAGGCTGTGTTTCCAGTTCAGGTCTGAGCTTGGATTTGATCCCAAACTGACTTGTTCAAATTCTCTGAACCCAAGCCAATGCTGAAGCAGCTTTCTGCACACCCTGAAGAATGGAGGAGAATAATAACTTGACACACCTTTAGCACAGGCAGTATCAGACAGGAGAGTGAAGCGAGGGCATGTCTTGCCTAGGTTCAGTCCCTCTGCAGTTATGTAATATGGTTGTATACAAATCCAAAAGACTGATATTATTGTTAGCATGTCATTATGGAAAATCACTGTGGTATGAGTGACCTAGGCAGTATCACCATACAGGCTGTGGCTTTGGGAATGTGCTATTCTCTGACCTGCTCCTTGATTCAGCATGTGCTCGGCCATGTAAGCATGGCTACAGGACTTCATGGTGCTGCCTCACCACCAGTGTGCATTGCAAGACTGGGAACAGAAGTGGTGTACTCATCTCTTTCAATTGAAAAGATAATTAAGGTCCCCAATGGCTCAATTCCACTCTTTAGAGAAAATCTTATTTATTAAATAAATAAATAAAATCCAAACTATTCATTGGGGAATAATATAAGGAAGAAGAGGAAGAGGTGTATGAGTCAGCAGCTTGAGGGTCAGACCATTTTAGAGACTATTAAGAAACATCCCAGCAAGTTCTGGTTAGATACTCATGCAAAAGTGTGCACAGTGGGGCTGGCCACTGTCAGAGGCCAGTGGTTAGGAATATATTCATCATCCTGGGTCCCTGCATTGGTGGTGCTCAGATATACTTCTATGTCTCCAGTCGTAGCTCCAACAACTTTAAGTATTTGCACTGAGAATCATTTAAAACAATTACCCTTGATGTAGCATTTAAAACTAAAAGCTTGATTTAAAAGTGGGGAATTTGCAGAAGTACAACTGCAAATTAAATTTGGCTTGTGAAGTCTTTAATTCTGATACTAAAGTTTAAGATGGAAACAACCCAGATTGACTTTCCAGTTCCCCAGAGTGAATGTGTAGCCCGCAGATTTAGAAGAAAAAGGCCTTTCTCTGGTATATGGATATATTTAATCTCCAAATCTATGAGAAGACAAAAACACAATTTTCACAATGCTGTGAATGCAATCTGTTTAGGGGAGAACCACATTTAAAAACTGTAAACAATGCTAAATCCATTTGTGAGATGCACTCTTTCATGATGAATTCCTACTATCATCTGTTCTCTAACACAAAGTCAATCTCTTAGTTTCTGGGTCAGAAACAAGGCTCTGGCAGTAACTTTGTACTTCTTGGAGGATGTCATGTGCTTTAAACCAATTCACTCCTGTGGTGTTGTGCAGTGGGAGGTCATCTGAAAAGTTTAAGATAACCCAGGACAATTTAAATCACAGTTTTAGCAAGGGTCTGTTAGTTTCAACTACTAGTGCGGTTTGGCCAAGGACTGTGTAGCTTCTTCAAAGTTGAGTGCACATCTAAGTAAGAGCTGGAGGCTTGCTGCAAATGGTTTTATGTTTATGCTTTTTAAGAGTTCCTTTATGAAGTTTCTAGCTCGGTGACACTTTCTAGTTTATAGCAACCTTTTATAGTGGGGAGGACAAGATGATTGTCTTTCCTGTTACTGCAACTGCAGCCTCACAGAATACAAATCTGTTGTCCTGTTCTCTACATTTATTTTATTTTTATTTATTTTTGGCAAAGATTTGACAGAAATCACCCAAACTGGCTGTGATCAGTCTTTATTTATATCAGTACATTTTATAAATGATCAGTAAGTTGATCATCGCTATTACAAGATATCATAACCTGTGGCTATTTAGCACCTTAATAACATGCTGCACCCTCTCTATAACAAATTGTGAGGGTGCTGATTTCTGGTCTCTGGGCCAGCTCAGGGATGGCACAGCAGAGAGCTGTCCCTTCCTTTGACAGCATTGGACAGTGGCTCCCAGGGAGCCTGGTGGTCCTGTCCTCATCCTGTGCACATGCTCAGGGGGTGCCTGATGCCAGGCCTGGGGCTGCCCCTGGCTGCCCTGTCCATGTCTGAGAACTGGGGGAGGCACGGGTAGCAAGGTCCTGCAGAACCCTTGCTGCTCCTTGCCCCTGGTACCAATAACAGTGACTGTTTTTCATCCTTATCTTTTGTTTTAAAATACCAACAGTGACATCCAATGGGTTGTCCAGTCATGGTAAGAAAGATCCAGGCCCTGCATGTGCATCTGGGGCATCTGAGAAAGGGGAAGATAAGCAACTTGCAGGAGAGAAAGAATCTGTTCTCCAGAAAGAAAACCTTTTTTTTTTTTTTCCAGGTGGAGGGACTCATTTTAATATGGATGAGTTCATTCAGACTGATCCAATGGAGGAATAAAGAGAATTTTTAGCAGACCTATTAGATGGGATCCCTCTATGCTCTTCTGGTAGCAGATTTGATATTTGTACCCATGCTCCAGAATAGAAATTTTGCATCACGAAGTACATACATTTTCTTTAAACTGTAAGTTTTCCTTCTATTAAGAGAGGAAGCGAAAAAAACTGAATTTCATATTATTCCTCCAGAATGGTCTTAAAGGGAATCTCTGCAGACAAAAGAAGATGTGTAGGCTAACATTTGGTGGGGATCTAATCTTCCCAGTTCAGATGCCTTCCTCACTCCACTGGCAGCATAAGACATGTAGCACTTTCAGAGCATGCTGGAGTTCAGTTCAGTTGAGACCATGGGACTATGGTTCAGCTGGGAATGTAGGAAACCAGCAGGACCCCTGGCCCTTCCTTGTGTTGGAAGACCAGGCACTGAGGAAATCCCGCTATTTGGAATCAGGGCTCAGCCTGCCTGGGACAGCCCCATGGGCTGATCCACAGCTCAGACACTGGGCAGCAGGGCTCTCTTCCTATCCATGCCAGTGGCAGTAAGGGGAATTTTTCAGAGACTGGAGTCCTTACACTTGCCTGCCTTGTTTTGCCTCGCTCTGGATCTTCAAGCACCTTCAGGCTTGGTGGTACTTTTCCTATGAATTTAGCAGCCTACAATGTTGGTAGATCACTTAATTATAGTGTTAGAAAGTAGCAGCTTGGATTGCAGTCACGGACATTCAGAACATTTTCTAGCGCTTTCCAAACATTTTCTTGTCCTCTTTCTTGCTCTGTTAACCTAGGAATGCTAATAAATGAAATCTTCTCCTTATTAAGAGAAATGTGGGCAGTGGCCCAGCATATCATATGCTTATCACAGACACTTGTAAATTTAACTCACCTGTAACATGAGTTGAGGACAGAATTCAAATGGAGAGATTAGAGTTAATCCTTGGAAATAAGATGAAGCTCACAAATTGTTTATTTGACAACTTAGTTTATTTATCTAGCTGGGCTGCTGTTGTCAATAAAGTCCACCTCACTCTTCTTGATAAGGAGATCATTTATCGTTTAGAATCATGGCTCAGTTTTTTTCTGTGCTGATGCACACAGCTAATGCATGTCATTAATGCAGTCCAGAGGGAACAGTTCAGAAGATGAGAGGATAATTTACTCACCATGGGCATTCAGTCTTCAGCCTCCTTGCTGAAATTCCCCTGCTGTTTTGGATTCTGTTTCCTGCCATAAACCTGCCCTACCTTTAATAACCAGAAATGCAGTAAGCCTACCAGTTTAATCCAAGGATGGAAAGGTACAATTTCTCTTTGCAGTCCTGGGAATTCAGAAAGCTCAATTCTGTTTTAATCTACAGAACAATTTCTAGCTCTGGCATTGATATCTCTGTATGAATTAAGAGCTATGTTAGGAAAGTTTATGAGATAATTACAATTAGTAAAATATGAATAAATTATTTGTATTCATTACAGGGGAAGTAGGTCTGGTTTGTCTCCACAGGGAAAGAAAATTCGGTTCGGAGGGGCATAACTGCTGCTTTCAAAACGTGCTGTGCTGCAGGGGCGTTGCATGGTGCTGTAAGTACTCAACTGCCTTGGCCTTAGTGATGCATCTCTGTAGCCTCTCCCTGAAACCATTGAGGGGGTGGGGTGTTTGCTGGAGCCTCTGTGGCAGTGTTTTTCCATTATTGTTTTCATGCTGTTATTCTTGTACTGTCCTCATGGACTTGCAGCTGACAGTGGTTTTTTTCAGCTGCCTTTCGTAGAAGCAGCTAGCACTGACATGAGAATCACCCCTCTTTCCCCTGTTTTTCATCCTGGTTTGTAGGTTTAAATTTATATTAAAGAAACTAAATGATCTGCATAGCGAAATAAGTAATAAACATTCAAATGCTCCGTGAACTTAATCCAATAATATATGTGCACAAACTTAAGTTAGTCAGTGTACAGCACTTGCCTCTGATGAGCATACCCTGGTCAGTCTAGTAGCATCACAAGCTGGAGCAACCCATAAGGAATTTGAGTAGGTCTCAGTGAAATATCTGGAAGAAGGGGAAAGATAGAAAATCCTCCTCCTTCTCTTCAGCCTATCTCACTGGAGACACTGCCCAGCTGCATAGCGGCTGCCTGTCCTGGCTGGCTGCTGGAGAGTTTTCCCTCTCTCTGTCATCCTCTCTCCCTCTGCCTGTCCTCCTCCTCTGTCTTCTTTTTCTTGTTTTTTACCCCCAGGTTACTTTATCTGTTACAGTCAATACATGTCATTAGCAGTGAACCCTGTTAATAAGTGTTTGTGCCTGTTACCTTGTTGATGATCCATCTGAAGTATAAAGCTATGAGAGAAAGCACCTGAAGACAAGGAAAAGTTGAAGAAGACAGGAATAGAGCAACAGGACCTTAGGCCAGATGGAGAGCTGGTATGGATATGCTGGCATGACTACGGTGATCAAAGTGTTCTTGCTGAAGGTGCTGTTTGGAACAGGAAAATTATGGGATGCTTTCAGCTTTCTCCAGAAGTGGAGCTTTTCTGGAATAAATACATGTATGCAAGGACTTCACTATCACTGATATGGCAGTCAGACTGTCATCACGCAGCTGTGCCAGGATAAGTTTGTAGGCCACTGGAGTTTGTTTGTGCATATTTCTGCATGTGAAGGCATGTGTGCCCCTGTCTCTGCCTCTTGCCTCCAGCAGAGCTTCAAGCACTTATCAGAACCTGTCTGCAGATATCTGGGGCTGGTCTACATCTCTGTTTACTCTGTTAAGTGACCTATTTTCATATTTGCTATTCCTTCTGCTCACAAAAGCAGACTTATCTTTGTCCTTATTTTGTTTCGATTCTAATGTGGATACACTAATTGTATATTCCACGGAAACTAGCTGTGTTATTCAAAAAGAAAGACAGTATCAAAGATAGTGTTATTTTTTTCTATTCATAAGTAATTGATAGAAAACAGCAGGTGTTATGGTTTTTTTTTTCTCAGAGTAGATAACATTCAAGAAAGAACAAAAGGAAACCTCACATTTTCCCACAGGTAGGGGTCCAATAAATTATTCCATGGTAGATAAAGATAGGACTTACACAGGTAACAGAGCTTTTGGAAAAAATACACGTAATAGAAATAGTTATAGTAATAAAAATAATAAAAGATGAGTGTATGCTTACACTGCTAAAAAAAAACATGTTTGAAGCAGAGTTCCAAAGGTTCCCATATTATTGAGTCTGGAAGAAAAGCTTTTTACTGCTTTTACATATAAAAAAAAGAAATAATATGTACAAAATACACTGGATTTGATGGTTTGACTGACAACAGATAATCTTCAACTGTTTTTCTTTTAATAAAAAACCTTGGTTTTTAACATTTGTGTGTTGCACAAAACGGAAATTCCACTGTAAGTAGAATCTGTAACTCTAGTGAAGTTTTCAGCTGTCTTTCCCCCTGTCAAATAGGGAGAATTAATATGTAGAAAGATTAAAACTCAAAGAAATTCTCCTGGGAGGAAGTTATAATAAGGAGAAAGGTGCTAAACAGGACATAGCGATTCCTTTTCCTGGCCATCCCACTGACTTTTTAGTTTCCATTGGCTTATTCTTTACCAGGAATATTCCTTCAACACTTGTTTCTCCCATTGCTCTTGAGCTGCTGTTAATGTTTTAATACTATTATTATACTTATTATATAATGTAATACACTACATATAATTAGCTGTCAAGATGCAGTCAAGTTTCTTTGCCTCTTACGTGGAATCTTTAAGAGTGCTCTCAGAGCACATAGGTTGGGAACACAATCAGTTTCCACCCTATTTGTTCAGCCATACTGATATCTCTTCACTCTGGTGCTCTTCAGTATGCTCTCAGCAACCTGCTCAGTGGTTTTGCGTAGGTCTGCTCCATGCAAAACATCCAAAACAAAATTTCCAATAGTTTGGGTGTTGTCTGGTGTCTGTCCTTTGAATAGCTCTGCCAAGAACAAGGCAAAAAAAATTTACTCACTGTTATGGGCTTAGATCATGGGTTCTGTGTACAGAGTAATCCTACTGAAAAAGCTGTATCTTTCTTCACCCTATTCAATTCATTAATATAGAAAAAAATTGAAAAGAAGAAATGATTTAAAGTTACTTTTAATCAAATACAAGAGACTTAACTCTCCAAATGTGTCTACTTTCTTAAATTTCATTCAGTCCCCTACTTATTACATTTTTTTATTGTTATCTGTCTGGTTAGGTGATGAATCTCTTCTCTATATTCTTTACTCCTCTGGTGTAATTGAGAGGCATAGATAACTGGCTGACTGTGGTGCTGTGTAGTTGGCTTTAAATTGATTCTGAATAGTGGAGCAATTGTTTGTGGTACAAAATAGTTTAGAGATGAGGATTAAATTGGTCCTTGTGAAATTGTGCACAAAACTGCAAGTCAGTGGAGTCATAAACTCATGCAAGCACTGAGTGTGGCATACTCAGCCACTGGGTGGATTTTTTAAGCTATTTGGTACAAAAAAGACACCTGAAATGAACTTTTCTTGTTGGTCTTGGTCTGATGTAGGGAAAATTTCCAATACTTTCAATTTTGCTAGAAAATAATGAGAGCAAAATGGAGACCTGTTATCTTGGAACACAAACTTATTCAGTTATGTAGGAGAATAAAAGCACTTCATGGTAGATAAAGGTCTGAAGCTCTGCTTTCTCTGGCTAGAAACAAGGACAATATGATTTTCCATTTGGCTTTGATCAATCTCTTGTTAAGCCTCTCTTCACCCTTCCTCTGAAATGACAAACAGATCTGAGGCATGTTTCCAACAAAAATTTTGTAAATGCCTCAATTACACAAAATGAACTTTTGTCCGAAATGAAGTGTAACCTGACGTTTTTTTAATGTAGCCCCTTAATAGATCCTTTTAGCTAAGGCCTGGCCTGATTTTCAACCAGCTATCTCTGATCTGTGTCTTCAAATAAACTAAATTTGTGTTAGGCATCTGCTTACGCTTAGGACGTGAAATACAGTTGTTACTTGTTTGATTTTAAAAGTTGGAAGTTTTAGTGTGGATGACAATATAGATTTCTAGACTTATTGATGAGGTAAGTAGGAGCACATTGTAGCTTTCTCAGCTTTGAAAAAACTTTTCATTGCATTTACACTGAGAAACGTTAGCCTCTCCGCTTAGGTCTACAGTTCAACAGCAAGGATGGGTTTATTTTGAACTTAGCTTATTATAAACAGAATAACAGGAACAACTCCTTTTCTTGGGCTGATGATTTGTAAATAGGCTCAGAGCTGAATCATAGATTTTGTATGCTGTTGCCATTCACTAAGTAGACTGAAGTAAAAGAATGGGTTGAAGGTCCAACTTGCTTGGCATGCAGCAAGAAAACTCCTGAGTTTGCTGTTCAGTTTAAAGCTGTTGAATGCATCTGATGAAATGAAACATCATTCCTGTCCATTTTAATTCTTTCTGAAACTTTTGTAGACTGACTTTCCACAACAAGTTGTGAAGGTTTCTTTGCTTCTCTGGACATGTCCTAGGAGATTCCTAATGCTCCCAGCTGCCTTTGAACGAATTGAGCTGCACCTCACATATCAGGACTCTCAGTTTTGTAAGTTGTTTTAGTTTGAACTTGTCCAGCAGGTGGGAAGTGAAAGACAAATAAGAGAGCCAGAACTACATGTTTTGAGGGAAAAATATCAAATAAGAGAATGTCCTTTTACTGGTTCTAGATGAAGAGGAAGTTATATACTACAGCTGGATAGGACTTTTTGCTGAAGACATTCTTGTCTATTTTTCTTGAAATGAGACATGTTCTGAAGAAATTTATTTTAAAATCAGAAATTTACTGTCAATAAAAAAGCATGCCTGTGGACTAATTTTTGACTTGAAAGGTTTTGTCGATTATTTCCCATGATGTGGATTTCTGTTTATTTGTGATACTGCATAGAAATGTGTTTCAGAGTCTTGAAATAACATTGGTAGAGATTGTTAATATCATACTTAAGAATATTTTAACAGTATTTTTAGTAATATTTTACAGAGCCTAATGATGATGTCTTACTCTATAGTGAGTTTTTTCCACGTGACGATGTGAAGCAACAGTAAAATATTTACACTGCTTTCATATTTTTTTAGTGATGGGCCATAATTTCCTGTTTTTAGAATAATACATAGCTGTAATTTGGCTGACATCCTTTCTATCCAGTTACATACTAAGTAATCTATGTTATTTTTTTATTAGTCTTCTACTCAAAAAATGGTTTGGGTTTAAAGTTCTGAACTGTTTAACAGCTGGTTTAGTGTTAGCACCTAGACCTTCCTTGACAGGTTGTTTTCTCTTTCTGAGCTGACCTTTTCTGTCTGGCAAAGGACAGAGATGGTTCATCCTCTCATTCTTCTAGAAGAAAGTGGAAAGTGTTTAAACATTTACTTAAATGCCTCTGTATCACTGGAGCTTATGTACACTCTTAAATCTTTGCTTAGCTAAGTGTAGAGTAATGTCTTAAATCCTTTCTTGCATCAGGATTATGGACTGAAGGCTGTTCAAGGTAAGACACACCCTTGAGAGTGTGCCTGTGTTTGTACATTATGTATAGACAAGACCACTTGCATAATCACCATCAGTGAGAGTATTTTATTTCGGCCTGAACTGTATTCATAGAAAGGACATCTTGTCATGTCTACAGACACCTTCACACATGGGTGTCGATATGCATACTCTTCCCTTGCACCCTGGACTTGCATCAGCTCTGCTCCCAGTGGGGGGTGGACTGAGGTTGGCAGTTCTCACACCAGAGCATTCACTTACGCCCTATTTGTTTGATTTCGGCACTATTGCATCAGGGCTGCATTGTGAAACCACTCTGCAATGACTATTAAATTGGAACTACTTTGTCTCCTTGTCCAGCAACAGAGGAACTGACAGCTACTGCCAGGCAGTCTGAGAATTAGGAACAGCAAGTCCTTTGCTGTTTCAGCCTTGCTAAGCTAATGCAAAGCAGAACAGCCTGGTTAAAAGTCAGGTCTGGACTGGTCTCTTTGCCAGCTGGTGCTGATATTGTGAGTACTACTATTTAGCTAAAATTCTCACTGTGTTAGAAAAAGCAGTGCTGAAAAGAGATTTTTGCTGTATTCACCAATGAAATGGAAAATATTTTGAATCTGTATTGAGTATGATCACTTCCTTGTTGCAACATGTGATATAAGTATCATCTCTAGATGCAGTCCTGGCATGCATTATTGGAATTATTGGTAATCAATATGAAAGGAGGACACTTGGTCTTCTGCAGAATTGGGCTGTTTATGATGGATGTCAGTGGAAGAGATGCTAGACTGTAATTTTATTGAATTAATCCCGTGCTTGGGCATTAATTTTAAACTTTTCTATTTCCTGGGAGGAAGATTATCTATTTGCTTAGCTTAACATTCAGTGACATTTACGCTAGCTCTGAATGGCTCACATCATTTCATTTTTAAGCCTGGAACTCATTTGGCATTTTCAATCCCCTTTCTCCCTCTAGTACACAGAAGGGAGTTGGAATTGTTTTAGTTGTCTCATCACCTATGAGCAGTTGCAGTATATCTGGTTTTAATCAAATTGTGTATAAACAAAATGCTTGCTCCCAGGCATTCCTCCTGAATGTTGAGGAGCTAGCATACATATAATTTTATTATAAATAAATTGATAAGCTTTAAATAAATTGATGGTGATATATTTTTCCTTAATATATGATTGGTAGGAGCCATATGAGAATAGCAAGGATTAGAATTATCTAAATAGAACAGAATTAAAAAAAAATCTGCAAATGTATTAGTTATACAAGAAAGAGACTGTAAAATGATGTGTCTTTTCTGAAAAATTTTATTAGTATTTGCATTTAAAACAATCTGAGTTATAGCTGGTGCAGCTGAGTGGCTGCTTCAAGGGCTGTGTGTGTTGAATAGGAATTGGATCTACTCTGGCATCCTCCTGCAAGACAATGCACAATCCTGCTTTATACCCATCTTACTGAGAGCCATCTTCTCCCAGTCCCACCCCAAATTGGTTAGAAAGGTGCTGAAGCTTCCAGTAGTTTCTTTCTAGTTGCCTCACGTTTCACCTGTGCTAGCTGGTTTCTTTTCTAGTTAATTTGTGTTTGACTGATTCTTCCATGCTTCTAAAAATTAGAGCTCGATGTAACTAACTCTAACTGCACTTCTATTTGAACATCAAGCTGTTCTCTCCTTATGCCCCATGAGACCAAGATGTGGCACCGACTGTGATGCCTGCTTCCACCAGACATTTAAAACAAGGCAGAGAAATTACTGTGTGCATAATCATAAATTAAAAACAAGTGTTCTTCTCAGAGCCTGAATTCATCTCTTCATGCTTTTTTTTTTTTTTTTTTTTTGCCCAGATTCATGTACTTTTTCACCATTTAGAAAGTGTTTTGTTCTAGGTGGAAGGGTGAGTGAAAGGATACGTTGTCCCTTTACTCAATTCAGATTTGAGTGCAGATGAAAGCATGCGTGACACTTATTTCCAGGGCTGTTTTGGGAAACAGGGTGATTCTGTTCAGAGATGGAATTTTGTGTCCATGCTGAGAAACAAGATGCTAATCTACAGCAGAATCCTTTCTTATATCTCCTAAATAAATGCTTGGGATTTCACTGGGCTCTGTCAGGCTTCAGCAAGGTACAGTTAGCTAAAGTCATGCATATTCAGTAATGAATGTCAGTGTGTGGACTAATGTATTTATTGTGACAGTGGATAAGGAAAATTTTAGTATTTGTTTGTAGAGTTGCTTTGTTCAGAAGCCCACAGACACATTCTGGTTCTTTTTTCTATCTATCATACCAAATCATCTTAAGAATACAAAATTCAAACTTAATTTTATTGATATAACTTCAGTGAACCATTAGAAGCCCACATCTACCTGTATTAAGTTTTGTTATTGTACCCTGTAGAAGGACCAAATATTTCTGGTACAGATTCTCTTCTGCTACGATGAAAGGGAAAAGACCTGGACTTCTCATATACCCCTATTAGTGTTGGCACAATATAGAGGTTAGAAAGCTGGATGAGCGTTTTACCGTTTTGCAGTCACTTCTGTACCAGCTAAAGACTGCCAGAGAGTGCTGTGCTCCTGCTGGTTCTCATCACTGCTTCAGAGATTTTTGGAAACGTGGTGCTGAGGGCCTGTTTCTGATGAGAGTGTCCCTTGCGAGTTACCAGGAGAATGGAGAGCTCATTTCTGCAGACCATGAACAACCCTTAGGAAGTAGAGCATTTGGCCTTATGTGCTCTAGCTGTATTAAGCTGCTCCTTGCCCTCAGATACTGCCAACGCGTATATATCAAAGCTAAGTTTCACACCATGCTAATGTCTGCCCATTATTACCCCCCAAAAAGTCACTGTACGATTGACTTTCAGTACAAAACATGAGTCATGAGTCTCCTGAGTGACTCTGCCTTTGCTGCTAATGATTTTATGGTAATAATGTCACTTGGAGACAGTAGATTTACAGAAAGACTGAGTCTCACTCCCAAACAATGTACAAAAGAAAAAGATGAAGATTTGTGGGAAAGGCATACAGCAGACGTGTTGATGATAGACGTGCACTCTTTGTTGTTATTGCTTGAATATAAATTACTTCAAACTTCCCAGTCTTCAGAGCTCGGGAAACAAAATGGCAGCTAATTTCAATCAGTTTTTCAGTGTCATTGTAATGCATTTCTCCGTTGCTGCTTTGTGCCTGGAAATTCTTTTTTGCCAGACCTCCTGCTGAGGCTTTCAGCTATTTGCAGCTAGTTCTGGATCCAGCGGCTGTCATTTCAAAGTGCTGCTGTGGCAGAGGTGTGAGCCTGGTGTTCGTGTCTTGTTTTAAAACTGATATTTCAAGTTATGTAATGTGAAAAAACACCTGAAAGGCCTGGTGTGAATTTGTAGCTCCCTCAGGCCTTGATCCTGGGTGGAGGCCAAGGCCAGAACTCTCCTGTGCATGAATGAGTAGGCCACAGATTCAGGGAAAACACACAAAATGCAGCAAAGAAGAAACATTATTTTCAGCAGCTTACCTGATTCTTTAATCTCAGGAGCAAAGGATAAAATAAAGGTGCTGAGGTAGCTGCAGGCAGAGGGTGTTTTTACAAAGTTAAAGTATAATCCTCCAGCCATGAGCAGTCAAGCTCTCACGTGTGATGGATCAGGCTTTGCTCACCACTGATTTTCAGATGAACCATTAGCTGATTTTTTTATTTACACTGCTTTTTGGAAGAAATCAATAAGTGCACTATGGGACAGACAAATTTTGGTAACTCTGGGCCTATTCTTCAGCCATTTTAGTATTCACAATTTTGCAGTAGTAGAAAGGAATACTTGCTTCCCATTTCACCTTCATACATTTCATTTCAGGCTGGCGTTGTGCAGGAGCTGTATGTATTCCTGGCTACCTACGTATTTTTGTTTGCTGTGATTTGATAGTCTGTTTCTTGTAGCTCAAGGCTTGTCCTTATAGAAGTCTTCTCCTTTGTCTCCTCTGAGCATTACAATATTTCTGTTGCAGAGGCAACTTACAAATTGCAAACTAGTAAAGTCTGCGTGAATTTCCAGGCATTCTGGCAATGTTGAAAATGAGGATATAACCAAGCTGACTGTGAACCATGTAGCTTGCATATAACCAGGACCATGTGCTGAATTAAAGTAGGTAATTAGCTGTGATGAGGGGCTGATACACAGGGCTAGGTCAAGGAAGCTACCTTGCTTCTAGACAAGCTTGTTCCAAGGAGCCCCTGGGATTTCCCTGCAGCACCACACCTTGATGAGTGTGCACATCTCCAGCAGTTCAAATTTGTACAGCTGTAAGCTGCCATTACTAATCTTATCAAGGTGCTGTCTTAGGCTGCATCCTGGCTCTTAATCAGGCTGTGACCCTGGAGTGCACAGCGCTGCTTCCCCGTTGTATCCTGTTGCTCTGATTTCCACAGAAAGGAAAGCTAAGCAAGCTCCAGCAGCATCCCAGCTGGCAGTCAAAATACTGGGGCATGCTGTGTGTTTTCTTGGTAATTAGGTGCCACCTTAGGTGGGATTCATCTCATTTAACTGGAAGTGTTGGAAAGTTAGCTGTCAGTTCTGAACTGGTGAAATAGGTTGCCTCAAAAAGCAGAGAGACAGGTGCTTATGGATGCTTTATCTTATACTGGAATAGGTGAGATGAATCATGTTCTGGAGGTGTCTATCTTTCATATTAACTGCATAGAAGAATTGATGATTACTTTGAACTTGTTGCTTATCTCTTAGACAGCTGAAGTTTGGTGAAGTATGTCTTTTGGCATCCCAGTCATGTGTTTGAGCATTTGCTGTTTAGGGAATAGTAAGAGACATGATCCTAGTCAGAGGATTTGAACTACCTAGTATAAAGCTTTATATGTAAGAAGATCTTATGTGGGAATTATAGTTACTACTTCTTTGACCATTTAAGAAAGACAGTCTCAAAAATCCTACAAAGCCACACAGTTCAGCCAAATAACTGTGTGAATTTACCTGGTGCAAATGCTGAGTAGCTAAAACTAGACCTTGACTTGATCAAGCCTGCAGGACATGTTTTATAGAGTGTTCTAGGGATTGCACTGCTTTCCTTTCCTTGGTATGACTTCTAAACTAATCTACATATGTAACAAATGCTTTCTTGTTTCAATTTACAGTAGATAGCAGCAGTTCACAAAGAATACATATATATATATATATTCATATCTTATTTTTGGTGAATGAGCTTATGAATCAAACAGAGCCGTAAAAACTTTTCACTCAGGAAGTCTGCAATAATTATAATGCATGTAATGCATGCTGATTCTGCCACCATAGCTAATATGTGAAGAATATTATTGAAGGGCTGAATTAATCTTGAGACTGAGCCAATTACAAACATTTTTATTCCCATCACCAAGGAATAAAAAGAAAAGAGGAAATCAGAAGTTTTCTTGGTCATTATTTTGTAGATTGAAGTTCATTATTGCAAAGAAGTGCATTTTTCTTTAGAAGCTTGATTAAAGTCAACTTTAAGGTTGTTTTAGGAATTGGACATATTACAGATTTGAAATACTCCTACAGACCGTGTCTGGGCTGTTGAGCAGAGGAGTTCTTCATTGTTCCCAAGCTTGGTACATGCACTGTCTATGACAGAGTGAGACTTTCAGACTGCAGAACTGAGGGGACACATGGTCATGTGTCTGCCTGGTTTCTCCTTAAGCAACTGAGCGTGTATGGGCCAGGCTGGAGCTGTGGTGTGTACTTCACCTACCACATGGAATATTTTCAAACATTTTTTGAGCAGATTGAGAGTGGATGTTCTGTAAATCCTAGGAAAAATGACAGCATTACTGGAGGAGAGGTAGATCCCATGGGGCAGGAAAACAGACAGTAGAACAGGAAAGTGAGTATTATCATCCTTATGTCACACTGTATTTTTATTTCATCTAAACTTCTAATTATATTTAACAGATTTTGACATGAATAATTGCTTTAGCCTTGGCTTTTGTACAAGTCATTTTATCTTCTGTAAGTCTGTCAGTATGCTCAAAATTAAAATTGCTACTCACTTAAAAGTGTCTGTGATTCTTGCAGAGCATATTTTCTCTGTAAGATCATCCACAGCTCACTTTGGCAGGGATGGCATGCTGTGTGCAAGCAGCTCGCTAACAATAACCAGAGGCAGTTGTGTAGATTTTCTTTCATATCTGTAGAACAATTATGTGGATCTTCATCTGAAAGTGCTCAAGATATTCAGTAACATAATACAAGATGAAAAGATATTAAATAAAAGTCAATTCCTTAACGTTGCAGTTATTTTGATATGTTCAGCTATTGTTGCAGTCTCTGTTAAGTGAATTGAAAGCTGAGATGTATTCATGGCTTGACAGTTTATGTTCTTTTTGTCTTCAGACAAAGTACATGGGTTGTGTTGAGAAAGATTCTGCTGCCTTGTATGATGGAGTCCTTTACTTGACAAACCCTGAAATAAGGAGTGACAAAATCTAAGTGGAAATTGAGTTATGCTTGAATTGTGCTAAATGGACAATTGCTGAAGTTCAGTACAGGAGTCTGGTAATTGACTGTAATCTACATTTCTGCTGCCTGACCTTAAGCTGTCTGAAGAACGAAGTAAAAATCAGCTTAATTTGTTGCACGCTTAGGATTGAGTCTAGTCTCAAGACTGAAGGTTCAGTGTGTGGAGATTCAATCTGCCTTTATGGTCTGATCTTGTACCAGTAGCCAAGCTAATGGGTAGATCATTTGGTCTTGCTTTTTCTACTGTTTTTGACAACCTTGAATACATGGCTTTGCAATTTACTGACGTTAATCAAACTGAATTTAAATATTAACTAAATGTGAACTACCTGTTTCTAGTGCAGTAACCAAACCCTGAATGCAGCTGCCGCACTGTGGTGTGAATGGCAGCAGAGCTTCTCTTCAAGTGCTGGGCAAAGCAAATAATCAAGCTCTAGTTTTATTCTGGAACTTCTTGTTTTTCAATAGCATATTATGAAAAAATATGAAAAAATATTAGCATATATTAGTTTTCTGACTAAACAGAAACTACCTTTTCCTAATCTATTATTAATGCTGTTTTACATGGATGGAGATGTTTTGATATTTCTGGATGTGGTCTGGATTTCTAATACACTTTGAATAGGTGTATGGAATTTCATAGAATCATAGAATCCTTGCAGTTGGAAGGGACCTCTGAGGGCCATCTAATCCAACTCCCTTGCAATGAACAGGGACACCACAGCTAGATCAGGTTGCCCAAGGCCTTATCCAGCCTCATCCTGAAAGTCTCCAGGGACAGGGCATCAACCACATCACTGGGCAACCCGTTCCAGTGCCTCACCCCCTCACCCTTTTTTTCCCTTAAGGAAAAAAAGATTTTTTCCTTATATCCAACCTAAATCTCCCCTCTTTGAGCTAGAAGCCATTTCCCCTTGTTCTATGACAACAGATCCTGATAAAGAGTCTGTCCCCTTCTTTCCTGTAGCTCCCCTTTAGATACTGAAGGGAGATATCTGTCAAATAACTGCCTTAAGGAGGAAAAAGGAAACTACTGAGAACTAAGCTGTTGTGATATTATCTAGGTGCTGAGATCAGGGTAACTGAATTAGCTCTGATTTCATCAGATCTTGAAATTTGGTTGGCCAGCTACTACCACACTCTGGAAAACCTGCTCTAACGATTGCTTGTGCAGGTATCTCAGCCCTTTGGACTGGTGTGTATACCTGTGGCTTTTCTTCCACTCTGCTTAAAACCAGCTAGAGCAAAAATGTGAAAGACAACTGAAATGGTTTGAATTGATTGATGTGTTTCTTGGTTATGTTTTTCAAAACTTAAACACATAATCAATAAATAATTTTTGATCAAAAAGAGATGAAGAAATAATCAATTGCACATCCAGTAGCTATGAAAGTTCTAGATGGATTAAATTTGGTGGCAGTGTAACTTAATGACTGAACTAGCCTCATTGTCCCTGCTTCTGAAAAGACGTAACTCCATATACAATCAGCAGATAAACTACAGGAAACACTTTTTATAGATTAGCTTGGAGAATTCTTCTGTACAGCTCTATAGTAGCTGGGCCACGTTAAGTGGTTTATTCTCAAGTTGCATTCCAAGGTATGTAAACAAGAAGATCTCAGTGTAACCTAGAATCATAGAATTGTTTGGGTTGGAAGGAAGCTTTCAGATCATCTAGTTCCAACCCCGCTGCTATACGCAGGAACACCTCCCACTAGACATTGTTAGAGTATATAGTCTAATCATGGCAGGACTACTGTTTGCTTGAGTCATTACTATTTATTTCAAGTAGATTTTGTAATTGGGACGACTCAATACATGGGTAGCATCAAGCTAGCTATCTTCAGCTTGGTTACATTTTGCTACTGTTGGATAAATAGACTAAATGAACAAAAAATGATCAGGAAAAAGTGAACCTAGAGAAAAAATGAATTGAAGTAATTGGCGTAATGTTTAGAACAGCATTCTGCTATCTATTCAATCAAACTCCAATTAATGTGGAACATGGGGCCTTCAAAATCCAGAAGAGAATAAAATCCTGATATGGTAATTTCTTTTCACATTTTCGTGGGCTCTGCCCATCCATGGAAATTGCTAAATGCTTGTCTGTTAAGACAGGAGAGTCTTAAACCATGAGCATTAATTAAGCATATATATTTGCATTTGGTATTAACTTTTTATGTTGAATTTGTACACATCCCTATAAAAATGGGATATAAATCTCCATTATTAGCAGTGACAGCTTCCATATATTTAAATATCTTGAATTCTTCACAGATAGACTTTTAATGATTTTTTTGGTCAGCAGCAGCACTTAGTGAGATGGCTCAGTGATATGGGTAATTCAATGCTTATTCACCAAAAGAGGAAAAATAAAAGTCCTCAGCATAATGGGTAATGAATGTAACTGACTTCAATGGCTAGTAAGGGTAAATGGTGAATCCTCTTCCTGCGAGACTGAACACAGCTTTTTTTTCCAATAGTTTTTGACATTTTTCATACTGCAGAATACATAAATCTTTTTTTTCTTTCAGCTTAGCTTTAACAGCACTGAGCAAGTTACGCTGAACAAATCAGTTTTACTTCAGGTCCACTGTTAAATAGTTTATTATTATTTCAGAATATGATGAAAATTATTAATTATTAATTATTAATCATAACAATTATTAATTGTTATTATTACCGAATGCACAGTTTTGCCTATATTCACTTGCACAATCATCTTTCATTGTTTCAAAGAAGTGAATGATTGCAAAAGACATACAAAATATTAGACCCTCAATACTACCTTGGAAACTAGGCTTTCATCTCCTTTCAGAGTCACACATGAGAGAATATTTCTTCTCGCCTGGTAACTTCTGTGTTCTTTCAGGGTAAACAGTACTAATTTCGTACTTCTGTTACTGACTTGTCCTGTCTCTACATCCCTTTATAAAAAGTCCCTCCCCAGCTTTCCTGTAGATGTCCTTCAGGTACGTATTGCATATGATGTATTCTCTCTTCTGTTTTATTTTATTTATTTTTCCCCAGTATTCTTTCTTCTGTTGCAGATGTGGGGGCTTGCACTTACTGTAGTATTGAGTTATCCTTTCTTTTCTTCACCTAATTTTCACAGTGCATGCTGCAGAAATTTCTCTTGAAGAAGTTTTTGAATAATGCCTGCTTGCAGAACTGCTCCCTCTCATGTCATGGGAGGGTCTTGGTCCATGTTTGTGCTCACTCCATACTTATCCTCTCCATATCTTGAGAAGATTCCTTTTTCCATCTCACTCTCTGTACTTCCAGAACACTGCAAAGTCATTCAGTCATACCTCGGCTGTTGCTGACTCAGCTATTGGGCAACACAACTGGCACATTGAACACTGTAGTGCTTGGCTATAGAAAGGACTGTTATGTGGACTGTCACACATCAGGTGGCAGCATTTATAAAGCATTTTCCTGTATAACAGTGTAAAAAAATGTAATTGTGTCATTAACTGTTTGGTCCAAATTGTCCAGATAATTGCATAATTAACCGTATTGTTACTCTTGTCTGTCTGGAATAGTCTTTTTAATCTGATGAGTTATGAGATCCCAGAAGACAGCAGAGAGTATTAAAAGCAAAGGAAAGCAAATCTTGATCTTCACTCTCATTATGCTCCTATTTTTCAATAACAAACATTCTCTGTCAGCCTGCCAAAAATAAACATATATAAATACATTTATTCATCTGCTTCTCTTGATTATCTCAAAAGACCTGTCAGTCCCAAGCTGCTGAGCTGGAATTTGACCTGCTGGTACTCTTGTGTGGAAGTTTTCTGTGTTAAAAAGAGAACAGATGATATTTTGAAGCATTGTCTTAGTAATGGGATGAGGCAGGAACTAACTGGAGACACCCATGCTACAGGATTGAACTGAGGATGCTAGTCTTTATAATCATCTTGGGTACCTTCAATGCCCCTGACTTTGAAAGTGTTCCAGGAGGGCACAGCTCTTAACAAAATACAGCTCAATAATAGATCATTGAGGATTTTAAAGAAAGGGCTGAGAAATTGCGTATAGACAGATATATCTATTTTTTCTAATGCATATTGATATTTAGTGATCATTCAGTTTACAGAAGGAAAACGACTTCACAAAAGTCCTTTCAACAAGGGACCAAGTGAAGTGGCTGCATTCCTTTTTGGAATCTAAATCAATTCCTTTCTTCTCCTCATCTCAAAAACAAGTTTTGCCCACACAGTTTCACTTTTAGTGGTAGAAATTTGTGGTTGAGATTTAATTTCCTTCTGATTTCTAATTTAGAAATAAATTATGTTATTGTCATTATGGAATGAATGGATCAGTTAACTCTTTAACAGTTAGTGAAAATATAAATTAAGATATTAAAAAGCTTACTAAAAGGCATAAGAAACATAACTTGGAGAAAGGATTATTTTATTTATTATCAAATTTTCAAGACCTGATTTGATATTTGATGGTAGATCGGAGTGTCAAAAGAACAGAATAGTTGTTTGCTGCAGTGCTTTATTAATTTTTTTTTTTTTAACTAAGGAAATAATATAGTGAAGTGTAATATGAGTTAACATTAGATCAGAAACTGGACTTAAATATTTTTTCAGTTTGAGATTAACTGAAATACGAATAGAGTGTACAGTCCTTCCTTTCTGAACCTCTCTACTTGGAGAAGTCTGCATTGAGTTATACATGAACAACAGCTTCTCAAAACCACGTAACACCTTTGAACAATTGGACTTTTAGACTTAGGAATATCTTGGCTGATAACATAGCCTTTACAAAGACCTTCTAGCTGTGTACTAGCGGCTATGTGTTGTAGTGGTGCTGAGTCGGCTGCACTCTGCAGAGATCAGAGGTATTTTATCACCTGCCAAAAGTTAATTTAGCAGTACTAGGAGTCTTGGTTTTGTCTCATCACTCCAGAAAACAGATCTGGGAACGGCACATTTGGTACCTAAACCTTACAATAGGGCTATCTATTTTAGCTATTCACTTGAAAATATAGAGCAAATCATTCCTTGTACTTATATTAGCAATGATGTCATTGATTGTACCACTGGTGGTTTCATAATTTCTCTGTAATCCATTCTGCCAATATAAAATGACCAAATGATGAGCTGGGGAGGCTGGATTCAGAGAGCGATGCTTTTCTTTTCACTGTCCTGTTTCTGCCACCCAGGGCATGATAGGTTTATTCCTGATTCCTTCTTGGCACCCGCACGGATTATTCCTCTTCCCTTCATGTTGATAAATGCCTTTTGTCTTTTGTTGACCTTCAGGAAAACTCTTAAGATGATTGAGCTTAAGGCAAACTGAGTGTGAGGATGTCCCCTAAATGAGCAGAAGGTGGTGTCTGAGGAAGAGGAGAGGCTAAAGGGAGAAAGGAGTCTAGCAGAAAAAAAAAAGTCTGTACGTTTCTTAATTTTCCTTTCACAAATGATTTTTAAAGATGTCCAGAAGAAGATCAAATACTTTGTACTAGGAGCACTACACTATTAATTCCCATTTCTGGGAATTTTTCCCGAGTGAACTCCATGGGCTGTTTTTTTCAATGTGGTTTTGTAACTTTTTCTCTTTGAAATTTTAAAGAAGATAATTTTTTTACATAATTAACCTAATGAATTCATATCATATGAATATTTTTAGGCACATATGAACATATAGCCAGACATGCTTGCAGCAAGACAAGATTGGTGCTGGCAGAAAACAGGTAGTTAGAAGGGAGGCTGTAAATATCTACAATAATTGTTTGAAAGCTATCAATTTTTGTTCCCAAGATTGACTGTTGCACTGAATATTTACCCTGCAAACTGAGAAACAGCAGCCAATCTAAGGGAATCATTTGCTTTTCAGTATTAGCTTCACTTCTTGTGCCAGACTCTGTAAATGTTTCCTCATACATCATTGTCACAGTGCCATACATTTTAAATGTCATATTATGCAGCGTCTGGTGTCATAAGAATAACACTAGCAGCAGGGAGGAACAAAAAATACTATGCAGAAAATAAATATTTGTTTTCTGTTCCTTCCTTACCTGGTGCTGCAGTTCCACAGACAAGAGGGCTGTTTGGATGTATATAAGATTGCATATTTTAGTAACCCTTTGAGGGTTGCCATTTCAGCTGCAGTATTTCTTTCCCTAGGCTTTTGCACCCAAAGTGAAAGTGCCAGAAAAGGGGATAAACGCCATTCTTTTTAGTTGTTACTTTCCAATTATTGTTAATTCCCAACCCTTTTATGAGAAATTTTAGTGCTATAGCAAAGTAAGAGGCAAACTTTCAGTTGACTTTGTATTGCATATATGAGGCAACGGCTCTACTCTGTTGGTTTTGCCCTGCATTTACCTTTAGATTTAGACACATAGATTTATAGCACAGCAGCTGAAGCAGGGATTAACCTTTCTGGTTATCTGCAATTTCTCACGCTATTTGTAAAAATAATATAATTTGCCACTGGGTTATTATTTTCCTCGTGGAGTGATACTGCTAGAGGTTAGGGAATTCAGGGCTTTGTAATAACCTATTTATAATAATAACTGAAAGGCAATCACATTATTATTCTCAAGAGGCTTCACAGAAGGAGGTCCATGTTGTATTGTATTTTGTCATTCAGACCGTGTATTTCTACCCAAAGCAAGAGAATCTGTGCTGCTGAACCGTGGAGCCAAGCGATGTCACCTTGCCTTCCCTATTGCCATCTCTCTTCATGCTTCTTCTCACTTTATCAGATTTAACAAGGAAATACAATGTTATTTATGTCAGCATCTCCTCTTATGGCTTGCACAGTTTTAGACTGGTGGATGAGAGGGCTGAAGACCAAGTTTAGTGTCCTTGGGCTTGATTCGTTTCCATATGAATGAACATCTAGGGCCATCTGAGCTCTCCCTGGGGATCTCTCTAGTAGCTTCCAGAAGGGAATGGGTCTCATGGAGGTCTTGTGAAATATGTGCCAGTTCTGTGGGTATTTGTCAGATACTAGTATATATTTGTCATACACCTCCAGTATACCTTAAGTGGCACTAAGATGCTGAAGTATGCGCTGTTACATCTGGCCCTAAATAATCAGTTTGTAAATCAGAAATGCATCTTCCATTTTCTGAATACCGAGTCCTGTAGGATAGCAGTGAATAGACTGTGGTGCTCCTGAAGGACAGTGATTGTCCAGCAGCCTGTCTAAACGCTCCACACCATTGTTAATGTCTAGGAAGCAAAGACATGGAAAGAGATGAGCTGGAACTCCTGTCATTTTGGCACTGCTATAACCTGAGGAGGCAGGTAGGCCTTTCCAGGATGTTTTATCTTGGTATAATACTAAAATTACTCAGAATGTAACAGTTGAAGGTAGGATGTGCTGGTGGCTCAAAATACCTATCTGTTTGCATTGTCACAGGTAGTTTAGCTAACTTGTTTAGACTACACATCTGACTTGTTATTATTCAAGTCAGTAAAAATGGATTCCTACTTTCAAAGAACTGCTAGTTTGAATCAGATTGTATTTTTGATGCAGAATTCATACATAAATCAATTGCTAATCTTTTGCTAATCTTTCTTGGATAACCATCTTTACCATTATTTCTCCATTTCTAGACATTAATTATGACAGTTTTTACGGAATATAGTAGTTCATCTTAAGATAAATCCCTCATACCTTTCCAATAGTCTGAAGCCCACTGTCTGAGCCTTCCAAATAGCACAACATGCTAGATTTAATGATTTAAACATGTGGCACATGTTTTCTGTAGTCAGGTGGAATTTATGATGACTAATAAAGAAGACATCTATGAGCTACTGGACACAATTCAGAATTCATCATGGTGAGTTGTGGTTCCTGGTTTGGTTCCTTCACTGGCCCAATGTTTCATCTTGTGAACAAATATATAAACTTTCTACAAACTGAAAGTTGTGGAATGAGCTTTACCTTTGTGAAATGTGAAAGAGACTTAATGCACTCTGCAATAAGGCTTTTTAGTTTACCAGTGACTAAATAAATACAGTAATATGATAATGAATAATAAATAATGATAAATTAATAAAATATGATAATATAAACAAGAGAAATCTATATCATTGAATCTCTAGCTGGCCATTCCAAATGGCTAGAGTCCAAATAATGTTTCATTTGTTCTTAAGAACCTCTGAAGACAAGGATTTTATAACATTCAGGACTTAACTATCTCTATAAACTGGCAGATTTTCCCTAAACCTTGCCTAAGTCTTCTTTCTTACTGATGTTGCCAATTTCTTCTATAAAGTAGGTGCACAGAAAACAATCACTGCTGTGTTTGTGACAATATTTCATGTACCCTCATTATGCTTCTTCTCTGTTTGAACCTAAGCCAATCCCATTGCATGATAATCTCTCCTCATATATTGTTGTTTATCAGTCTTGTTGATTTCTCCTGAACTTAATTTCCTAAATTGCCACCTGTGTCTGATGAACAGCACTTACAGCTGTGCATTCCAGATTTGCATTTGCCTTATTTGCATCAGCATTGCACAAGTGGCTCCAGTGCAACTTCTGGCTGCCTGGTCTTCTTTTGCTTGATTGTTTTTGCCAGTTGATGCTGGGGACACTCGATGTACAAGCACAGCACACCAAGCAGCTCTGCCTCCAGACAGACCCTGCTGCCTCCTCCAACCTCCAAAACAGAGGCTGTTCCTTGCACAACAGAATTCATGACTCGTTTGGTTCAGATGAGCGCATCTCATGTCTCCTACCTGAAGCTCAACTTCCTCGTTTGAACGGGTTGTATCAAACCTTGTTCTGTTTCCAGTAGTTAACCATAGTTAGCGGAAAGCAGCAATTCTCTGGAGAATACATAGAATACAAGAATAGAATACATAGAATACAAGAAAGAGACGGCTGCTGTTTTCATTCAGCATGCATGCAGAAAGTCATGCTTTCAGCCTGTGCGCTGTGTGAAACTGTTGTCAGTGCTTTGTGCAACGTTTGATTTTGCCCTTGACATCTATAAAGCCTCATTTAGAAAAAAATATTACATAGTCATTGTGTCCAAACTGGGGATGTATCAGGATATGGATCACTACAGTCTTTGCTTCGGTAATTGAAAGGGCCAGGATTCCACGTGACATGACAGCAGCTACAGTTCTGTATGCACCAGTTCTGCATTCCCCTTTCTTTAGCAAGCATGGAAAAGGTTTCTGCTATTTCCAGGTGACATGAAGCTGATCGGTGGAGTTAATGAAGTCATCCTGGAGAATTAGGCTTTTTGAAAGCCAGCTTATGCAGTATTGCCCTTAAATATGCCTCAACCTCTAAGCACAAATATCTCGTCTTCCTCTCCCCCCTCACAGAATTAAACAAAAGCGACAATTTTGACAAAAGGGTTTATTTACCTAACTTTGCCTGGGACTTCATCAACTGCAGCAATTTCACAGACAGAAGCCGTACTGACCAAGACCGTTTGCCCTGCGTGGATTTTTAGGGTGGAAGGTAACAGTGCTGGTTGCTGCCCAGGCTCCTCCCAGCAGCACAGCGCACATACATAGGCAGAGAAACATATGTGCTTTTGACCTCTTGATTTTTACCTGCTTTGTGGTTGCTGAGAGCAGCGAGGAGGGCAGCTGCTGAGCCTTGCTGATCCGTTCTCCTGCAGGTGGCAATGCATGGCAAGAAGAGCACAGCCCAGGCTGTGGAATGTTAAAATTAGCTTCACAAATGCGTATCAGAATGCCTCCCTTTTGTGCCTCTGACTGGGACGCCTGGCTTTTTCCGGTGCCAGTAATAAATCTGAGTACTTGTAAAAACAAATGGTGGAGTCATTATGGAACTCGCTGTGTTTTTGCAATTGGCTCTCCGGGCTCGCTCTGTAAGGGGCATTTGCAGATTTACAGATTTATGGTCCTGTTCCCTCCCTTTTTCTGTTTGTCATCTTTTTCCCTTTGTTTGTGCTACATATGGAAGTCATTGCTATAGAGGGAAGGCTATAAACTACCTGCAAGCCAGTTTATACCTTCTGGTTCTGTAGGTGCACCAGAGGGCTTCTTTGTGTGTCATACCTTTCCAGCTGGTTCTGGTGGGCGCTGCTGCCAAACCACCCCAGCTGCTCCACTACAAACCCCAACACTGGCCACATCTTCCCGTTCTGTTACCCCAGTATTTCATATTCAGATGTTCCCTTCACCTCTGGTCTTATATTTATATGTTTGGTGCTGTAAGAATATTATGCAGTGCTCTGTCTTTGTGAAATGAGAGTACTTCAAATTGTTACTGTCGTTTTTTTCTCCCACATTTTTTTCTAACTGAGGTACTTCTGCACTTAATGTTGAGATTTACAAAAGAGAATGCAGAGAAGCTGTGGCAGACCACTCACTGAAATCTAGCAGTCTTGATCACAGACTTCATTACTCTTCATGTAATTTTTATTCTGCTCATGTTTGATTTGATTAGAAATATTTCCAGTGAAGCACGTTGCAATAGTTGAAGTGTTTGATCTTCTTCAAGCCTTAAGTGTTTAAAAAAATACAGACAAATCTTGGATTTTTTAGCCCATTTTCTTCGTTTTCTGCTTTTGTGTGTGTGTGTGTGTGTGCCTCTGTGATCAGTCAGTGGGTCTTTGAAGCCTTCTTGTGGCAAGAGATGGCAGTGAATATGCACTGCAGAAATGGACGTGCATGGCTTTTGTAGTGCAAAGTTTCTAAAATGATGCCTTGTGCAATACCAGTTGTGTACACAAATGAAAAAGGTAAATGTGTAAAATGATTATTTCCAAAGAGAAATTGGTGCAGATAAGGCAGGTTTTCTTCTGTGGATGCTGTAACTTGCATATCTAAGTGGAAAGCTGTGAATGGGGCTTACATTTTGCAGATATAAGTAGATGGTTCAAATGACTTCTAATAAAGTTGGCATCAGTTCTGATTTATCGGTTATTTTTTTCCTCCAGATGTAGGTACATTTATTCATATTATTGCCTTTAAAGCATCCAAAGCATGTTGCCCTGTAAATTGCACTGTTTTTAAATAGAGTTTTATGTTATATTATACTTAGGATAGTGAAGCCAGAAGCTGAGGTAACCTGTGAATTGCATATTTTGTGTGCTCTCTTTCAAGCTTTTTAAAACCTTTGGTCTCCATCTTCAGTTCTTTGTACAAAGCTTTGTTTGTTGACTTTTACTTTTGTAAAATGTCACCTATTTTAGCTCCTGTCAATTTCCTTTGGATCTGATTTGTGCTCTTATTTTCTCTCTCTCTCCTTTTTTTTTTTTTTTAAATATGTATTTACTTTTTAGAGCAGCAGAAAGAAGTTCAAATTAATTGTTAGTAGTCTATAAATAATTTAACCAAACCAGTGTTCTTCATAGAGCATATTTGTATCACCTATTTCTGCTGTCCTTCTCAGACCTGAGTTCTTCTGCTCTTTTACCATAGTTTGCTAATCTGACAAATATAACTGATGAGCACCCACAGCAGCATTGAGGAAAGGCTTTTAGCAAGGTTCATTCAATTTCAGTTCCCTGATTTTAGAAAAGCAAAGTTCCACCTGAGAATTACAGCTTTGGTGATTTATTACTTTATAGCACTGACTCCGTGACCCATTTCTGCTTTGTGATCTGTCTAGGATTCTCAAACATTTCAGGGCACATCATTTCACCATTGGAAAAAGAGGAGTGTAAAGATGAGCAACCCTGAGTTTCATGGGTCCTTGCCCTCGGGCAAGGCGTTGAATAAGAAGGTTACCACATTGCAAGAGAGAAGTATTTCTCTTCTTTGAGAGGCACCCAAGCATCCAGTAGGGACAATAGCGGTGTGCAAAGACAAAACAGAGTTGGGAAACCCATGAGATCCCTTTGATTAAGTGCTCTGACCAAAGCCAGAAAGAATAAAACGTGGCACCAGACTGATGGTGTCCAGCTGTAGTGGTACTCTGACAAATAGTGTTGCTCCAAACCAGACTACTTTTACCTGGAGGAGTCCTTCAGAGCACAACAGCTCAGAAAAGCAATTATGATAACCTTTTTTCTAATTCAGTTTCCATACAGAATCTATTATTACTGTTGTTATTCTTATTGCTATTGCTACCACTAATTATTAATAATGCTGTATTTAATGATGAGGGTGGTGCCAGATTTCTTTTGAACTTTTTTTCTACTTTTCTCCCTCCCCTTGCAGAATTAAGCTTTATCTGGAACTCTTTTAATGGAATATTTCTACCATCTGCTCTCTGCAGCAATTATTCAAATTATTTTCAACCCTCTGTGCCAGAAGGGGTGAAAATAGCGCAGTCCTTTAAAGCTACAGATTTCCCAACTGGCATAAATTTACCCTGGAATATGTCACAACTGGTACAGATCCATAATTCCCTGGTGTGGAGCTGGAGCAGGAGGTTGTGCCTACATTTCCCGTGATTTCACTGTCTGACTCTAAGGAAACAGTTATCTCTTCATTTCTACAGGACAAATCAAGACAGAGATAGTACATTCTTTTATCCCAGTGTTTGCTGGTTGTGAAGGTTTGCCTTCCTTTACAGTCTCAGCCTATTCTACAGTCCTCCAAATCCTGAATCCTGTAATTTGTTCACAGTACTGAACACAATATATGTTTGCATTGTTCATTCTATCTGTGATACAGAATACACATCCCTCCCTGTTTTGCTCTGATTGCTGTTGCAGTAGTCTCTCCTATATTTGTTCTGCATTTTGTGATATTCACCTACTATAATAAGAGGAATGATTTTCCTGCTTCATGTCCTGCATTACTGCTTCCTCGCAAATCAGGGTTGTTTCTGAAATGCAAACCCAAGCTCAAGATACTGGTGGGTCTGCCTAAACACTTCATGGACTTAATTTTTGGAAGGAATTAAAATGAAGACAGGAAAAGTAATGTGCACGTTACTGTGAAAAGAAGAAACCTAAACTGCATTAGAAGCTGTCAGAATATTATAAAGAGATAACTAAACGCCCTCCATGCCAATATGCATGCATGCCAGCTGAGAGTTATAGTCAGTTCTGGTCCATTTGAGGCCTCCTCAATTAAGGCGGTTTTAACAACAGTATCAAAGTAACTCCACAGCCAGCAGAAATCTTTTTAGCTTTCAGCAAGTATATAATCATTTTATGGACATGCATACTTCATAACAGGAGAGGAGCGTGCAGCCTCCCCCCATTCTGTATTTCCAAAGCCTGATGGGAAGCACTGACCATGCTTGTGTTTTGGGCAGCAATGATTGCTGGCATCTTAAGACTGATGATTTCTTGCTTTGGGTGCTAAAGTAATACAATCTAATGCAATCACTATGCCCCACAGATAGAGATAATTATTCATATTAAAATATGTGGCTCTCAGTCTTTATTTAGAGATATAGTAAGATTTTTGAGATTTTCCAAGTAAGCTGCTCATTTCTGTAGCTGCAGAAATATAAAACACAGCAAAGGAAAGGAAAGGTGTTTGGTGTGTTGTTTTCTTAAGGACACAAGTGGTTTCTAGTAAAGTTCCTGTTTTGCAGCTATTAATAGTAGATTCTGTCCATGCTGTCCTTCACCCTCATCTATCTGCTTTTTGGCCAAAGGCTGCTGTCAGTTTTCACTTAGCTGCCAACATCCTTTCTGTTTTACTTTATACCAAGTGCTGTGAGAGGGGCTGCGGGTCACTGTCATTGCTCCTCCTTTTCTTATAGTGGTTATTTATAGCCACAGTCTGAAGGAAATACTGCTTTCTTGTGAGGAACCCACCTCTGTCTATCTTAAAGAATATTGACCTCTTTGTCTATTGTATAACGCTATATATATATGTATAAAATATCTGTCATAACCGCTAGCAATGGACAAGTGGTACCACTGCTGGTTTTGTAGTCCAGCTGAAGGCAAGTTTTATGCTACTTGATTATGGACAAATAATCTCCTGTTCTGCACATTGGTTCTACTCAGCTGCCTGACTTCAGAGGAATTCAACTGCCTTTTGGACATTCTGACTTAAAGTCCGTTTAGGCAGCACCCTTAGACATGATTAAGGTGGAGCAAAGATCAGGAAAGCTGGAGACTGGCATCATATGAAGGTCTTACTCCCCAGAACAGAAAACCAGTCTGAAGCCAAATGGAAGTATGAGGAGCTCTTGCTGTTTGGCATGAGGTTCAATTGCATTCTATGGGTAGTTTGGAAAAGCTGGTAATTCTGCACATTTTTGTGGTTTTATCTTGTGAGCCATCCTTTGCAAATGTCCTGTGGCATTCCAGGGCTGAAGGGCTTCAGGCATTCAAGCTTGCTTATGTCTGTGTTCATTGTTAAAGGGAACTGCTGTTGTGGGTGGAATACAAATTTCCCATTTAAACAGAATTTCCCCAACCTGTGTTGGATGATCCTTAGATTACTGAAGGAGTTTTTTTTTTCTTGTCACTTCAGGAGTCACCATCTACTTATTTATTTATTTATTTTATTGCCTAGACCTTTGTTTTCATTCATAGGAAATATTTTTCAGGAAATGCAATATGCGGATAATATATGGATAGACAGAGAGCTATTTTTTTCCCCCCTTTTTTGCTTTATGAGCTTCTGTACAGAGTCCATGCAGCAAACAGCTTCCTTCTCCTGGGAAGACCACCTTCTAGCTCGTGAATGAGCATAAGCTCTTACTCCATCTTCAATCAATACTTAGCCCATAGGCTGAGACTGCGAACAATGCTTCCAATTACTGTTGCTCATGCTGGTGGCTTTTGTTGTATTAAAACCACTAAGGAATTTAGGAACTAGTGTGCTGGGAGTGTAGGTCTGAAAGCAAGCAATAAAAAATAATTGAAACCAATGAAAAGTGCAGGGAAGAGATGATAAAGCTCAGCATAATTGGGACATCTATGGCTTACACAATTTGTTAGGTTGTGTGATCTAATGGTAAAGTTTTTGAATCTGTGGATAAAATATCTCCTTGAAGAAGTTCATTGCTGTGTAGAATTCTTTGTACCCATGTCAGTGAAAATGTTTCTGCCTGAGCATACTGGTAAAAATCAGGCCCTGCTGTGTTTACAGACTTAAGCAAAATGTTCTAAACAACATCGCTGCCCACTGGAGTTTTCCTGAGTGGAGCACTAAAGTCTACTGGCTGAACACAAATTCGGTTTAAACTTTAGCTCCAAATAGAGATGGATAGTAATAATGTTCTTATCCCACCACACTTCTTGAGTTTATCTTACCTCACACTGGAGTGAAACTAATACTTTTCGAAGTAGTTCAGGGAAGAGAAAAAAATTCTGGAGTTTATTAAATGATTTGTTGATGGATAGTGCTATATAAGAGACCAAATATTAGGTTTCCATCATGGTTTTAAATAGCAGCTAACTCTGGGCTTCAAAGATCCCAGCTGAATGTTTAGTCATGAGTAATTCAAATGCCCACTGTCGCCTTATTTTTTATTTTTAGCAAAACTCAATGCTGAAGCAGAGCAGTTTTCACTATTATTATTATTAATAATAATTTTTTACATCTCCTTTATTCTCTCAGAAATCTGTGTTTTGATTAAAAAACACAGCATTTCTCTACCTTTTTCTCTTATGTTGTACATTGACAGTATGCATTTTCCCTTTTCATTTGTCTCCTTTTGCATCTCCTCCCTTGTACTTACCAGGTCTCTCCTCTCATGATCTGAGAGCACAGCTGAATACAGATGAGCCAATAGTTAGTCCAATCCCAGACGGTCTTTTGTTCAGGTAATTACTTGGAACCGCAGCAGCTCTTAAGTGCCCTGACTTTCCTGACTGAGATTGACTGATTGAAAGATTAGGCAAGGCAGACATTTATAGCCAACCTGGTAAGAAGAAAGAAAAAATGTAAGGCTCATTTCAATAAGTTTTCTTTTTCTTTCTCCCTCTCAGTCTCCACCATATCGAGGACACATCCTGAATGTTATCCAAAGTTATGTATGTAGGTCGGATCCAGGCTCATTTTGTTGAAGCAGAGGAGAGGATCCCTCCAGCCACTGCTGGGTGCGGCAGGAGCCATGCTGGTAATGCCCTTGCAGCCCATATCACACCCTGCAGGAGGGCTGGCTTCTTCAAGAAGAAATTCTACCAAGTTTCTCAGAGAAAATAATGCAATTCTCCTTAAAATAAAGCCAATTTAGATTTATACCTGATTTATTTGCCTTGGCTTCTCACTTGCTAAAGACGTTTACCAGTATATACCAGATGACACAACCCATTTATAACAAAAGAAATTGGCTTTGAAACATGTATGCCCATCTTATCACTATGGCCACAGCAGATTCTCAGTAAGTGTAGTAGCATTTTGCAAAACATACAACACAGTCTCATTTCTATATGGAAACAAATAAACTCATTGTAATTCCTGCTACAGTGTATTTAGTAATTTGTATAAAAATTTTACCAACCTATATTTGAGACACATATTCATTAGCAAATACACAAAGTCAAGTCCATAAACGTGAAAAAGATATCCCAGGGCTCACCAATGAATCAAAGTAAATGTATTTGCAATTTTGTCAGCATTGTTTTTAAAAGAAAATTCTGTTCTTAATGAACCACTAACAAAGGAGAAACAATGCTCTGTTTTGGCCTCTTTTTAAAAAAGATTAGAATCTAGAAAAGCTTGGCACCTTTATGTAGTCTGAAGTAACTTCTATTAGTTGGTGTATTTAATGTAAGTTTCATTATCTAATCTTTCCTGAGTTATTATCCATATTACAGCTGCACAGCTCCAAGATCAAACAGCATAGACCTCTCTCCCCAGAGCAGGCCAGTAGCAGAACTCGTCTCTATGGAGCTCACCTATAGATAAGCTGTGGTGATGTTTCGGAGATTTAACCCAAACACCCCAATTTCTTCATCCTTAGATCTTATTTTTGTGAGCAAGAGAGCACAGGATAAAAATGCTTAGATGTGGCTGCTTTCTTTCATGGTCTCCATGGTGAACTTGCAACATTCATTCACCATCATTTGGAAGTCAAAGCTTGGGAAGTTCCAGTTGTGCTCTTCCTGGTATTGCAGTTCGTTGCCTAGAAGAAACCACTTGTGTTGGCCATCCAGAGGCATTCTGGCTTAAGAAATCACAGAGGGAAGAACAAACAAACAAACAATATATTTTCAGTACAAACTTTTGGTATCTGTGTCGTATAGGGTTAATCATGATGCTCTGGCATAATTAAGATCAATACTAAGATTTTTTTAAAACAGAAGCATTATAATTTAATCCATGGTCCTCAGATGCTAATGTCTCTGAAGCATATTCCCTTTAAATTAGTAAGCTATTTGCTAATGACCTAGATGCACAAACAAACAGTCAAATATGAAAAGATATAAAGATGCAGAACACAGAAGACAAAAGTTTAAAGATTAATATACTCAGATGATTCTATTATGTATTTCCAAATTTACCCAGAATTATTTAGAATTTCTATTAAAAATATCTAAACACTGGGCAATAAACATCCCAGTATCTTCACTTTACGTAATTCTAAGAAAAATGGTAGAAGTTCACTCACTCACTTCACTTTCCAATTTCAGCTCAAAACTGAACTTTAAGTACAGTAACAAGGAAGAAATCAGCCTTTCTTGGATCCTTCATTTCCCATGGAATTAAATGCCTGTTGCTCTGAGAAAAATGTTTCAGCTTGCAGGTTGAATAATTCCTTTACTTTTCACTCTTTAACTGCTTAAAAAAATGCATACAGTATGATCTTAATTCCTTTCTACAACTTTATCCTCTAAGCCCTATGCAAAGTACATCTATTGTGCAAGGGCAATTCACAATAAGGATTTTACTTAAGGCCAAGGTGGAGTAAAAAGCAGCTCTGTGAAGATTTATATCTGGGAAAGATATCTAAAACTATTTTCAAAACTGGTTCACTAAGAGCTCATTGTCTAAATAGGCTGCATGTTGATAAGGTATACATTAAAATACAAATAAATTCTTTTATTTTCACCAGACATTTTCTAGAAACAGTAAATTCCAAAGACTACTTCAGTCATCCTTGTTTATTGGAATATTAACTTTTTTTTTTTTTTTTTTTTTTTTTTTTCTGGGAATATGTTGTGCTGTGACCCAAACCCAGACCCACTGGAAGAGTGTAGAACTGGGAGCTGAGAATGATTACTTAGCACCACTCTATCTCTACAGACTAAGGAAAGACCTCAGATTCAAAAGTTCCTGAAATTTTGAGGTCTCAGGTTGAGCTGTCAACAGTGCTGAAATGGGAGACTGAATTTTTGGGGATTTGGTCTAAGATCTTTATTATTTAAAGAAAAGGTCTCAGCTGCCAGGATACACAATGGTTTCCTACTCTCTGTTTTGCTAGCTGAATATTGCAGATTTCAATAGTAGTTCTCACTCTTTCTTTAAACCAGTGCTTTTCCCTTAATCCAAGTAAAGCATTAAAGACTATACTGAATAGCTGAGTTCAAAGAAAAAGATGAAATAAATTTCAGGCCACAAATACTGATTGGCTTCTGTAAGGAGGGGTCAGGAGAGTCCCTGTTTCTGAACGTGTTACCTACCTATCTGTAGATGTGGCTACCCACACACTCTCTATCTGTCTGTCCCTGTAGAGGACTGGAGAGAAGCATGCAGAAAGCCCCATATCTGCTGGAAAGCTGTTATGTTCATGGTACGGTGAATGTACCTTGGTCTTGGAGAACATCTACCAGGCCCAAATTTCTTTCGGAATAAACAAGGCAGAATTGGGGGAGTACACAGAATTTTTTACTCACATGATATCTCGCTTGCAGGAATGAAGCAGGATTCATATGCTTGTAGTATTATTTAAAGCTGAAAGCCTGTTTTTCCAATTAAATGTGTGTATCTGCATTTGTGGTGTGCCAGTGGCAAGGTAAATGGGATCAGCAGTAAGCGTTACTGAGAACTGCAGCTGGCTGACAGTTGCAGTTCTACAAAACTCCTTCCTCCCCGCCTCCCCCCCCCCCCCGTTTCTGTATAGATACGAGTTTCAGCAATACATGCCTCCAGCCTCTTTCAACTTTCTTTTTAATTAAAAAGCTTAATTGGGAGTAATAAAAACTTCCAATTAAGCTTTTTAAATAAAAACCAAAAGCTCAAAGTGGCTGCAGTTGCAGATAACTGCTACTGCAACCCATGACAAGCAGTTCTCTTCGAACAGGGCTTTTGTTTTGCAGTAACAAATATTTACTGCACATCTTTCAAAAGTACTATACCTTTAAGTCTCACAGAGACAGCATTTGCATGTGAAATATGAGCATCTCTGTGCATTTTGCTAAGTGCAGCGCAGGGACTTGGGTCTCTGCAGGTTGCCATGAATATATGCCTCTCAGCATCACGCCACATGTTATATCTGTAAGCAGAAATAACATCAGTAACAATTTGTGATCAGCCAGTTCCCTCGTGTGGTTTTTTTTTAGATGAGTGAAAAGAGAAATCACAAAATTCCAGTGGGTTTTTCAAGCCAAAGATCTTTATTTAATCCATTTTTTTTAGTTATTTTGGCCTGTGCTGTGGCTCAGTTTAATGTAACAATTTATGGTACTTATACATGTGTGTACGCATTCTGCCTTGGACAGGCCAATGCGATAACACATTAATTCGATCTCATACATCACAATATCTGACTTCAGGGATTGTCCACAGAAGTTATCAAGCATACGTGTAGAAAGCATTGAAGTATCTGATACAATTAATATTCCCTAGAGGAACCACTGAAACTTTTACTGTTCCGCTTTTGGAGCAGAACTTGATAGAAAGTAGCACTTATTTCCAGTGATATATCAGCTGCATGACCATGGTTACAGCAGTCATTTTACAATTTACTGCATGATTAGTGAATTTCTTTTGTCGAATTCAACCTAATATGACAGAAGATAGCCGCAAAACTACATGTGTCATTAAATCATGACAAACCAGAAAGAAAATAAAGAAACATCTGGTTGATGATGTTGAAGTTTTTAAAAGGGAAAAAGTTTACAGAGTCCTATTGGGAATGTAGTGGTGCCACACAACTATTTCTAAGGAGAAGGAAATTTAACTTTATGTGACTATCAAACTACTTTCAGAGAATGGTCTGTGAGGGTTCATGGAATACTTAAATGAATGGAGAAACCGTCCTGCATTGTCAGGTGAGGGAAGCCAAGCAGTATATAATGAGTTTTAGTTTCTCTTTAATTGCATTGGTCCATGAAAATATGAGGTCAAATCGACCTTATCTGTTATTAGGACCATCACTTACAAGGTAAACCCCATGGCTTTTTGCTTGACTGGCCGTTTTTTTCTCCATCTTTTAATTTAGTTTGAAGTTGGGATGTTTCATGATGCTATGTCTGAAATTGCCTACAGCTTCATAGAGATTTTCTTTTTCTCATTTTTCCCCTCCATTTATTATTGACTAATTTCTAGATCTTCTTGTTTTGAAAGCGTGTTTGTGTTGGCTTAAGGTACCACTGGCATTAGCTTCACGGTCTTTTATCATCAGCTTTATGGACCCAGGTGGCCTTGTCTTTCACTGCTGTTGTTGCTTTCATTTTCTCAGCCATCTGTTTCTGACAAGAATAAATTACAGTCCTAGTTTCCAAGAAGTACATTGATAGCTGTAGATTAAAAAAAAAAAAGCAACAAAAAACCCACCAAAAAGCAACCAAACAAAAACCCCACAAAACAAAAAGCCCGGAATGGCTTGATAAGCAAAATATTCATATAGAAAACATAAATGGATCTAAACACTCAAAGGATTTCAAGAAGATAAAAATGATAATCTTCTGGTTAGCTAGTATTTAATTTATTAACAATGTTGAACTTATTTAATTAAATGATTGATAGAGCTGTTTATGCAATGGCTATATTACAACATGAAACTGACCTTTTCTCCTCAGGATAGAACCTTCCTGAATTATTCCAAGTTTTTTATGGCTCTTGATGCAAAATTATGAAAACAATAACTATTTTGGCCAAGAACTCAAAAAAAATCCTTGTTTGTCATATCCCTCGAGGCACTCAATACCAGGCTTGGTGGGTTCCTGGGCAGCCTGATCTAGTGGTTGGCAACCCTTCCCATGGCAGAGAGGTTGGAAGTAGATGATCTTTGAGATCCCTTCCAACCCAAGCCATTCTATGATTTTATGATTCTGTGATTGTTCTTAGAGGGACCACTTTTCACTGACACCTGTTTCACTGGAAATATTTCTTCCAACCCTATGGTCTAGTAATATAATAATGTGGCAGTGTAAACTGAGTGATGTGCTTCTGACAAATATACTGCCTTGTGTCATCAAGTTGCATTTCTGTTCAGCAAATGTACTTTTGCCATTGGTCATGGGAATTGAGAGAGTCCTTGTTGTAAGGTGTGCTTGCTTGGCTGGTCCTTACTTCCTCTGAGTTGTGATTTTATGTCCAGTATCTGGGCTCTGGCTAACAGCTGTATTTCTCAATTGGCAGTTTGAATTACAGGAAGGTAGGAAAGATTATGTTTCAAATACAGCTTTCTTATTTATTTTCTTTCTTTCTTTTTTTTTCCTCAAGCTTTCTTTGAAAGCATTTTTTCTGGAATAAATCGCAATATCTAATAACCCAGTGAGACTTTTTAAGTGGAGTTTTAAAAGTGTACCAAGGACTTATTGAATCATGTTATCTACCATTTCAAATCCTCTTGAAGCTAGATATGAAGAATAATAGCCATATGTTCAGTCTGAGGAGTCTGAAGATTTTACTGACTTTGGATTAACAGAAAGATTTCCAACTATCAGACTTTAAGCTTCACCTCTCTGTCAGTCATTCTTGACAAGGGCAGAATAAGGCACTAATGGCAGTGACTTTAGAAAGGGTGGTTTTTCATTAGTTTAAGCAGAACGTCAATTAAAAAGGAATTGAGATAAAGAACCAGCAACTAGATTAAGTTTACACTTCCTCACAGATGATAAGAAAAATCCATTTACAGGTTCTATTTCATTCTGAATATACTTCCTAAGGTAAAGGCATCTTATATTATGGCTTTAAAAGTCTACTGACAATTTCTGAAAAGATTTAATAACTATTGTGTTAGAAATGTGGAATATTTTTTTACCACTGGAAATAATTAATTCTTACCTAAGATGAATATACTAAAACTAATTTAAATTTAATTTCATACATTTTATTAGGGAATGTTATCATCTGCCATCATTTCTGCTCCTCCTGACTATTATTTGCGTTCTCTACAAACTGACAAAGCCTATTTAAAATAAGAAGAGAAATCTATCTTTCTGGGATCTCCAGATGGGGGAGGGCAGTCTGGGGCTAATTTCCAGCTAAGGAGTGTTAGACATCATGGAAGACTGTGTGTTTTACTTTTTTATATTTCTGTGGACCATTTGTAAGATTTTGAGTAACTTAGTAGTTACTCATTCAGAATTGAGCAAACTGCGCAGGAGTGCGATGGCATTGGGCTTAGTTCAGGCTTAAGGCAAAAGAAGCACCTACAGGGATGCCCCCTTCTTTACATCCTTGTTACTCCTTTGGACAGTACTGTTGTTCAGGGTTCAGATGAAAATTATTGTTTCAAACAGACTCACACAAGTAATTCTTACTCTGGGCTCACATATTCAGTAGTTTATTTTTGCCTCTATGCAGGCTAGAAATGCCTCTCTTATGGAAATAGAGACTGTGATTTAATGTTAGTGTGTTCAGAGCGGGGCTGGTCATGGACCTTCTACTTTGCCCACAAAGGCAGGCTAATCCAGGAGAAGCAAATACTATGAGGGATGCTTCCTGGTGGGAAGTGCTGGCCGCAACATATGACGTGGGGTGGAAGGGCAGCTCAGAGTGTTTGGGACTACTGAGCATGATTTACTGGTTTTGTAAACAACACCTGCAGGTCTATAGAGACTTTGCCTTAATCCACCTCTGCTCACTTCCAAAAAGGCATCTACTCTGCCTTTCAGCTGTGGTCTGAACCGAATGCAGTTTCATAGCAGATAGTACGTAAAAAATTGCACCTATGCCTGAAGTTGGGTAAATCATTCATTCTGAGTATTATCTGAGGGATTCAGTCCTCTTTACTGTTCTTATGACTAAATCTTGAGCAGATTAGTCTGTTTTTTTTCTTTAATATTATTTTTAAGTAGAGTTTTCAAGTTTGGTCCCTCTATTAAGATATAGAAAAATGCTATCTAAAAGAATGAAAACTTCCTATCACTAACTTGTAAAAGTGACTAAGGAACAGGCAGCAAGATACCCACCTTGACTATAGGGGAAGAGAACTACCATTCAGAAATATCCAAAATCATGAGATGCCAGCAAGCTCTCTGATTCTCCTACATTATTTATACTGGCTGACAGAATGAGTCACAATCTGCTACTTTTTAATAGCTTTCTCACCTTCCTGAAATGAATTACATGCTTGCAGGGCAGTGATGGTAAATGAGGATTCATAGCTATCATTATTAGCTTTGCAACATCCTTAACATCAGCAGAGCTATTTGTATTCAGTACCCATGAATCAGCTGTAATATATTGTGATAAATAATCTGTCCAGAGGGACATCAGCATTGCATCTAAAGAATAGCACAGACTAATCCTCTGAAATCTGCTTTGATGCAGTCTGTGAAGTTACGTCTCGTTACATCTCTCTGAATCAGGGAGGTGGCTATTATTGGTTGATTTGTTCTGATAAAGGAATTATTGAACAGCTCTTTCAGAAGTACTTAAATGTCTCGGTATGCATGATTTAAAGCTGACATTTCCAGCAGCAGTGTGTGACCCCACTCTGTACTTGCTACATACGCCTCATTACATTAAAACCTCACCTAAAACAACAGGAACATATCTGGACATGACAGAGAGTGTTGTTTTGTTGTTGTTGTTTTTTTTTGGACACTATACTCCAAAATATCCCTGCAGCTTTGAATTTTTAATCTGAATCAATTTTCCTGTCTCCAGGTTATGCAATAGATTCTGTCTCCATTTCCGAAAAGCTGTGATGTTAAAAGAAGCATGAGAAGATGTGAAAGCTTGCAGCAGCATCGAGCTGAATCTGTAAGGCAAGAGCCTGGAACACTCACAGGCTGCAGAAAATGGGTCCAGAAGGGGTTCGGGCAGGCCATCTACATGGTCTGCATTCTGAGGGCTGGTCAACCCTATATGAATCATTTTGAGAAATGTTTATTTATCCTTCTCCTACAAACTTCCCACAGCAGTGAGAAAACTATGCTAACTCCTTTCAACTGCCAGTGAAGGCTAGAAATGGTAAAGGTGAGATCCTGGCTTTATTGGTAGTGGCCAGAGAGCTGATGCTTTTAGCTTTCCTCTCCTGTTGGACAGACCTTCAGCTTTGTAAGAAGAAAGCCACATTTAAGTTACAGAAGGAATCCTTACCTTTCCGTTACTAAAATTCCTACTGTGCAATATAGCAGAGCAGTTGTGCTACAATAGCACAAAGATCCAAGTCTCCACAGACCAGTTAGCATTTTATGTGGGCAATGCATCTTGTGCAGTCTCTCAAAGTGCTAGACTATGGGGTAGGGAAAGGAAGCACCTTTTCCTCCTTCTTTCAGCACAAGAACCATGCTGCAAGCTGGGAACTTGTCAGGTCACACCAACAGGATGGGAAATCAGATGCGTAGTTAGTGAACCTCAATACAAAGAAGCCATGGTACAAACATGAAATTGCCAGCACTGTTAGGATTTCAGCTACCAGGAAACAGCACTGGCAGAAATGCAGACAGAGTCCCTAGATTAGGCAATGACTGAACGAAGCTTTTGAAGATCTAGCTTTGAGACTATAACAACCAGTGTAGTACTTAACCAATAATTGTATCCCTATTTTGATGTATATGTGCCAGAGGTGGTGGGCCAAAGAGGACATTTATGGACTGATGTATTGCAGTTCCTACAGAACTGTGAAGCTGGCCAATGCGATGAGCGTATTTGAAAATAATCTTCCACATTCTCAAACAAATGCTGCACAGTTGCACAGCTTTTTTTCTTCCTGCAGTCACTTGATTGAGGATGACTATCCAATCTACAACAAAGTCTGCAAATCAGGGACCGTATCAGAGAGCTGTATGAGGGACTCAATTGATCTAAGCTAACCCTGGGGGTAAACTGATTTTTCTCTAATTTACATCAGCAGCCTCAAAGGAGAGTTAGATTTCCAGAATATATGTGTTAACCTCATATGCACATTAGCCATAAGAAATAGAACACTGTAATAAGTGATTTCGAAGGAAAAAAGAACATTTCTCCAGGCAGTCTGCTGATAGACTGTGGAACTTGTTTCTGCAGGGATTACAGTGTCTTATATTGGACTTTGAAAGGAAGCGATCATCTTCAGAAAAAAAAAATTAAATTTCATTTCTGATGGGACAGTTGTGGCTAATGTAACTTCATGCTTTTGGGCAGGAGCTGATGCCACAGGATTAAAAATCAAATTTTGTCTTATGGAAACCTTCATACTTTTGGCAAACTGTCTTATGTCTATCCTCTCCCTTCCACTGAAGCAACTGTTTGTAAGAGAATTACAGACCTGAAGGACCTATAACCCAATCTGGTGGAGCAGATTGTGTTTTTGTATTCTGTCTATTTAACAAACCAGACTGTGAACCAAGTCTGCAAAATCAGTACCTTGACAGCCTTCAAACAGGATTTTATATTGGTCAGATGGTTCACAGCATAGTCAAGACTGGGGTCTCATTCTGTTGAGTAATCAATAAACATGAGAAAGAAAGGTTGGGAGGGAAAACAAACAAGGCACTTAGAGTGTGCTATTAAACACACAGCCGAAGCACCTGAACAAGCAGAGAGGGATTATCCCTACAACTTGAACCAGTGCAACTACCTGTGCAAACTAATGAGAACTTACTGCTTCCAGGGCAGCACTGTGCCTACAGATCTCTCAGCATCCCCTGTGCTCTTAGTACACTATCACAGTATGTAAGAATGCCAACAGATGCAACAGATTAGCAGAGATCATGTATTTGCTTAGCTAGCTCCTGAACACCGGCCACAGACAATTTTAGCACTACTTTCATATCCCTTGCTTCATCAGGCATTTCATGTCCTTCTTCCAAGGCCTTTCCGGAGCATTATTCCTGGTGCAGTCAGCCAAGTGCTCTGTTAGCCCTGGCCAACAACTTACAGGTCCATCTGTAATATATCTGCTTTTTCTTTGTTCTTTTGGATGGAGGTATCGCTACAATTCCTGCCTTGTTGCTTGCTACAGCCAACACATTTTAACAAAAGCTATTGAGTAGAATATTAGAAGGATTCATCAGTGCAATCATAAAAATCAGCATAATAAAATATGAATAGCATTCTGAATCAGAGTACTAGAAAGAAACTTTGGCAATAGAAATTAACAGTATATCATTTTATTGCCTTATGGTCCATTGCTTATTGAGTTAGTTCAGTTTCCTTTTCAATGGAATCATAAAATCTTTCAGTAGGAAAATAATTCGAAAGACATATTTGTTTATGATCTCTCACTAGCAAGCGGGAGATCAAGCCCATGTTTTTGAACCTATCTTTCAGCAAAAACTGCATTGTGGAAAACAAACTGCCTTCACTCAGCAGGGTGTACTGAGTGTATAGGAGTGTTGTGAAGAAGCTCTTCCGAATATGAAATATTTCAAGGTGAAAGAAAATCCTTGTCAAAGCGTAGCAGTGAAAGAAAATGAGAAAATATGATTAATAGCAGCTTTGAAAGTAACAAAATAAACCATGAAAGCCAACCTTGTACAGGAAGCCTATGAAGATGAAGAATCTATATAATTTATGTACATTTTAGTGGTTTGCTACATTTCTACATTCTAAAGGTATGCAAATACATTTGCACGTTGACTGCACAGTTTCCAAAACTGGAATACACAGACATCTCCTATCTCCTTTTACATTCCTACTGGTGTTGGCGTTAGCATGTTCCACAATATTTCAGAGTTGCTCAGAGATTTGGGGTTTGCAGGATTTTAGCTCCAGTTTGTGAGTGTGAGCAATGCTGATTTCAGGCTCATGGAAGAAATATACTTTAGTTTAGAGAAAAGAAATCCATAGTATAAACTTGCTTCCCTTTGTTTAGCTCAAATTAGCTGTTTCTTCTAGCATTTTCTTTTAGAAATAGCAACATACAGGTTTACATAGAAAATCCAAATAACAAAGCCCTTAAATAATGGTTTTATGCCCTAATAAAAATAACTAAGAAAAACCTATCAGAGTGAGACATTTTTTTTCCTGAAACTTTGAAAAAATATGTTTAATATTTTCCATATTAAATATTCATTTCATTTTGACTGCTTGAATTGATACTGATGAAATAGGGGCAGAGAACTCAACAGAACCTCTGCATTACACTGATTTGCTGGTTCGGAAAAAGACACATAAAGGATACTCAAAGTAATATATATGGGTAAACAACTCCAAGAGTATTCTGGAGAGCTACATAACTGCTAGATCAATGAGACTTTGTCCTACAGCAACAACCAGTAAACGCACGTTCCTCTAGCTCTGCCTCAGATTCATCTTCCCACCATAAAATTCTTATTTGAAATTTATTTTAACTTATGAAACACATAAGTAGATTCAAATGATCTTTGTCCATGTAAGACACTTTCTAGTTCCAAAGAATGGAGAAAGAAATAGGTCCAGACAACCAATTGGCAGCCCAATGGCATGTTTGTTCCACAGGAGAGTAGTGCGCATATGTCCTGAGGGCAGTGTTCAACATGTTCCAATATTCTTGCAAGAAAATTATAGTTAAATCCTCAAGGAAGGCTGAAAAACAAATTGGTGATGATACACAATTGTCTTTCATCACCAGGTAACTTCTAGTTTAACCTTCTTTTTTACCTACCTGTCTGATATAGCAACAGTATCCCTAGGTCACCAAAACCAGTACCATGAGTAAACCTCTCACCAGCAGCTCTGATCCCTTTGATGCTGGTATTTTTTGGCTCTGCTACCTCTAGCAGAAAGAGCATCTATCAAATGAAGATCCTGTTCTAACCTTAAAATTCATTTCCCAACAGAAATTCTTCCTAGCTGTTACCCTCAGCAGCTTCCGTGGATAGAATGCTTGATGACACACTGTCTGTACTACAAGATGGATCTTCTAACGCAGGGAAGGCCAGACATCCCACAGACATCCTTCATTTAAATTTCACACTTTTTTCATTTCCTGATACTGGTAATATCACAGAATTTCTCTTCCTACTAACTCATAAGTCACTAGTTTCTGTCATCACGCTGTTGTGACCAATCTCACTTTCCTCTACCTAATAACCACAGTCAATACTTCTTCTCTCCGCTTCCAATTCGTTTTCATCTTTATTTCCTGCTTTGTTCTCCACTAATTCCCTGGAGATTATTGCTTTCTTAAAGCATCTGTTCTTCTTACCTTTGAAATGACTAGCATTTTCAAATTTCATAAATGTATGTTTTATAATTCATGATGAAACAGGAAGAAAAAGCCAATCTAAAACACAAACCCCAGGTTTTAATAAAGCAGTTTAACAACCTTATTGTTACAAAATGGATAAGCTGCTCAGAGCACCTTTTTTTTTTTTTCTCATCTGCAAGACTAACTTCTATGATATTGTTGTTTTTATCTCTGAGGCTGATTGCATCTGTACCATCTGCATGGTGGTTGTATAAGATGATCAGATTCTGTTCACCACTAGGTCAGCAGATCGGGTAGTCTGAAGATTCAGAATACATTTGACCAGAACAATGAAGTGAGCATGTTAGCAACACAGCTGGGTGTTTTTTAATATTCTGAAGTAGTATTATAATGAAACTTCTTTTATTAGTTAGGTCTTAACTTGATGTAAATTAGCAATGACTAACTGATATGACTTAAGAGTACTTCAAGTGTAAATGAACAGATCTTGTCCAAGCTGGAGGCTTATTTGGCTGTCAGAAATAAGGAGCTAATCATAACTGGCATGATTTCCATAGGGTTTTGTTATTGCTTTTAACTTTTTTGCAATAACCACTCGGAGGAAAGCGGACGTCTATGTAACCTGTGCTGTGTATCAAATGTATCGTATTTGAAAGACTGTTTTTCAGTCTACGAACTTGACTCAAACCCCTTCAGTTAACCAGCTGCAGAGTCTCTAATGTAGTGTATTGTGTATTTATCTCTATGAAACTACGTAATATTACAGATAAGTATCACATCTGAAACATACCTTGCAAAAGGGAATAGCAAAATGCTGATAAGGAGGTCAGTTATCCCAGTCATTTTCATATACCTTGTATTCCTGTAAAGGTCAGTTCCCTATTAGTTTGAGAATATGAAGGTTGCTAGAGGGTACAGTATATAAACCAAATGCTCATCAGTCACAGAGCATTGTATTCTGGCACTAAGGATGTCTATCTTTTTTCCCTTAGTAAAAGCTTCATCAGTAATTTTAATACTCTGAAGCTGAAAATTAATGGCTCATGTTTGTCCTTATGAAATCTACCCTATGAGTATAATTAAGATGTACAAGATTATTATAGAAAAAAATAAAGAAACTGTGTCAAGGCTGGCAGGATTAAAAATAAGCATACCTGCTTGGCTGTTGTGAGTGATGATGTTTCCTTACCCCACCACTCTGCCTACGAGCAATGCTCCGGGAATCAGCAAGGCACAGAAATGTGAATCATATGTCAGTCTCTCTCTGTCTCAAAAATTTATAAAAGGCAGCCAAAATTACAAATCCTTCCAATCCTATTAAGTAAATTAGGATATTATTTCAATAATAACTCCTGATACATAACTCCTGATATACTTCTGATATGTAAAATGAAAATCAGGTTTTTCATTTAAATTTTATGAAGTCCTTCGTGACAGGTTGAGTACACAGGCTATCTTTCATGATTTTCCATAAGTTGGCTCCAGGACACCTCAGCTTATCTTCAGCTGAATTCAATGGGAATTTGATTGTGAAATTCCCATGAGAGTGACATTAGCTGGCTGCCCATGAATACTGTAAATAATCCTACCTTTAGCTTCTAAAAGTAAAAAGGGTATGAACAGTGCTCCTAAACCCATGGTTAATGCCTTACAATAGATATTTAGATAGTTTCAGACTCCTGGCAGAATAGCGTACATTGCTAGTGCCACATCGTGACAATGGAATCACAGAATCATAGAATTGTAGGGTTGGAAGGGACCTCTAGAGACCACTGAGTCCAACCGCCCTGCAAAGCAGACTCCCTACAGCAGGCTGCACAGGTAGGTATCCAGACAGGTCTTGAATATCTTCAGAGAAGAAGACTACACAACCTCCCTGGGCAGCCTGTTCCAGTGCTCTGTCACCCTCACTGTGAAGAAGTTCCTTCACATATTTGTGCAGAACTTCCTTCCAGTTTACGACCATTTCCCCTTGTCCTGTCCCCACAGACTGCTGAGAAGAGTTTGGCCATGTCCCTTTGACTCCCACAGTTAAGGTATTTATAAATTATTAATAAGATCATGTTTGAGTCTTCTTTTCTCAAGGCTGAACAGACCCAGGTCACCAAGCCTTTCCTAAAGTACTGCCTAGGGTGAAAGACAGCCACATCAAGCTATCCCACAGCAAAGGAACGCACTATTCTTGCACCTAAACCTGCAAACAGGGTTTCACACAGTGTCTTCTAGATAGAAACCTTTGTCTGCACATTTTCAAATCTACTGCCACAAGGTGGCTGGATACATTTCTTCTGATTCTTCTGAGTAGTTCATCAGCAATGATAGATCACCATTCCAGGTTTTGGTCATGTCAGTAGTGCTTCCCGGTGAGGCTTCATAGCTGGCCCTTCCCTGGGACAGGAGAAATGGATTTCTTGGCCCTCTCTACTGGGCCCAGTACCAGCGCCCAAACTCCTGTGGAAGCTGCAGCCCTCAGGACACTCAGAAACACCTGCCTCACAGCTCTTCCTAGGCTGCACCTGGCCTCCAAGGAGAAGACACATTACACTTGTAGGGCAGTAAATGTATTTATGTACTCATCTGACCCAAAAAAAAACAGGTGGGAGAAAACTATCTGCACTTGATAATATAGAAACAGGCACACTTTTCCTTGTCTGTTAGGAGCTCTGTTTTCTCCTGGAAAGAAAGCTGTAATGTTTTGTTTTAAACTATTGCAAAAAGTCTGTGTTGATTTCACCGAGAAAGCACCACATCTGTATTCAGCTAGCTGTTCCCTCATCTTAAACTACTCCCCTTTAGTTTCACTATATAAAGCTTTTATTTTTGTATATTGACCCTTTTCCCAATTAATAGCCCATTTGTGGAAGGCATACACTGTTATATTTGCACGATATGGCTCATTAGAGAAGGCACTGGAAGTTCCTTTGATCTAAAATGCTTTAACTCTTTAAACGTAACTATGAAATTGACCACCAAGGTCATTTCCTAACATCTGGAGAAGAATATAAGAAACCAATCCATAAATATTTATTTTATTATAAAATAAATGGATACTTTTTTGATTCATAACAAGAACTCAGAACTGCCTGTTTTATAGCACCAATCTGCATTTAAGAATTGTACCAAGCACTTGAATCTGTGTTTGACACAAATTGCCAAATGTAATTTTCAAATGTATAAGATTCCTGTATCAACAAATTGTACTGACATATCAAGTGATCTTAAAACAAAGTAAACATTTTAAGCTGTTAAACTCTGGAATCTATATCAGAAATGCCTAAATCCCGAAATTCATAATTACACAATAGATAAAAAACTAGATAATGGAAGAAATCATCCCACTGCATTCAGCATCATTGATGACATCCAAATGGAGGATTTAAATGTGTGTCATTTTTAAGGCACAGAGCATTGTTTTGTAACAGCCCATTACATCACATCAGCATCATTTATACTATTACAGCAATAAACATAATTGTACCTAAATATAACAGCTATTTTGTAGAGTTTGTATTTAATGACTACAAGCTTTCTTTTTTTAAGTCTTTCTTCATTGATAAGTTCAACCTAGAAATTTGTTTGAAAAAGGGTACATTAATAATGTGATCTTATTTCTAAAAAATTGGCAGTACATAGTATTCAGGCAAGATACAAGCCCTTAGCATGAAATAATAGGAATGCTTACACAGGGAACAATGGTGCATGGCACCTGGTTAAAGGTGGATTTACCATTTGGAGAAAAGAGAATTCTTGCTCCCCGAATAGAATGAGGAGAGCACAGCAACTCTATGAGCCCAGTGAATGGGTTTCTCAGACCCCTGAGCTGGTGCCCACCTAAGCAGGAACATCCGTACTGAGGTGTTGAAGAAAATACAAAGATTTATGCAAGTTACAGCCCTTCCGGTGTACCACTGGTGTCATTCAGAACCCTCTACATCACTTTATTCTACTGTTTTGATGCCTGCATGGACTATACTCTCGGTATCCACATAGACAAGGGAAAGGCAGAAGAACTAGCAACATTTTGGGATGAAGGGGCTAAAGATTACTAGCCGAGTCAGCAACAGACCCCTAAGCCATGGAAAGAGTCAGGACAATTACCCACTTGTGCACATTACCTAAACTACTAAACTAGCTATCATCAGAACATTTATTGTTCTGGCAATCCATCACCACCATGTCCACTAACCCACATCACTCAGTGCCACATCTACATGGTTCTTGAATCCCTCCAGAGATGGTGACTCCACCACTTCCCTGGGCAACCTCTTCCCATACCTCACCACTCTTTCAGAGAAAAAATTTTTCCTGATATCCAACCTGAACCCTGATGTAACTTAAGGTCATTACATCTCATCCTATCACTAGTTACCTGGGAGAAGAGGCCAATCCCTACTTCATTACAACCTCCTTTCAAGTTCTGATTAATTGTGGGATACCAACCTTTCTTTCCTTATCTTATTGGCCTTCAGCATTGAACAGACCGCTTGGATGCTCTACATGGGACTGTATGTGCCAAGATGCCTTAACTGGGTATATTACAAAGCTGAGTTTGTGGCACTCGTACTTGTGTGCATCTTGTCATAAAGAGGAAACATTTAATGTGGCCACAGGAATTATACTGAGTGGCTCTTTATGACTTTTAAATGGACTGCTCAGGTCATAAGATAGTAACGTGGTAGTATTGGGTCTCAAGGCAGCACTTATCCTTGCTTAGATGTAAAACTGAGACTGGGAGGTAATTCAGGAATATACACACATTTCTGGAAGAAGAGGAAGGCAAAACCTATAGTCTGAACTCTGCTCAGGACAGCAGCATTGTAGTGTCTTTTCCAAATGCTTTTACTACCAGTGCTGGTGGCTCCTCTTCGTCATTTCATTATACGTAATCCTTCCCTGTGGAGGGGGCATTTTTGGGGTAGCCTTGGATGGGTGAGTAGGAGGTTTCACTCCAGGGGCAGGAGCAGCAGAGGAAGGCCTCCCTCAGCAAGGCCAGAGAAGCAGCTGCTCAGCCAGTGAAGAGGGCTGATCCAAATTCAAATCTGGTGTTAACAGGAGTGAAAGGGTCATAGAAGGCCTGAGCCACTCTGTTGCCATGCCGTGACATGGCCACCAGTGCTGACAGACCTACAGTGATGAAGATCACCCCACCAAAGACAGCCATCCGCATCTTCACCGCTTTTGGCTTTGTACAGCAGAAGACAGCATTCTAAATTCAAGATCTTGTTTCAAGTTTTATCGACATTCAGTCTCAGAAGTAGTGAAAGCTTCGTATAACAACACCAATGGATCTACACATCTGTTCTCAACCCTGCCACCTATCATATTATATGGAATTCTGCCTTTCCTCTCTTCACAGAGAGTTAGATCTTTTTATTAAATTTTGTCCATGGCCATTTCAAACACAAACAGAATATTTAGTCTCTTTATAAAATATTTAGTTATAACAAAAAATTAAAGCTCTCCGTAATCCATTTTATCCTGATCATCTCACTGGTGCAGTTTTCCTGTCTCTTCCTGTATTTATTTACTGCCTGCATCTCTTGGGAAGAAGGGGGCTGGCATCATGACCCATACTCTTGCCCCTGGTATTATGCTGCAGTGACAGGGGAGCTGTCTGTTGTACGTTTCAGGCATTCAGTGAATGAGGGAGCTGATCACCTTTGTCTTAAGAATTTGATAGAATAGCACTCAAGCAGCTGAGACCTGGAAAGAGTAGCCTGAATTCATATTCCTGTCTCTATTCCTATCGCCCTTTCAAAAAGATAAGAGACTGTGTCCTTCGAAAATGAAGCTGCAAGTTGTTTTTAGTCAGTGTGCATGGTGTTTAACTGGCAAACAAGTAAGGTATTTTCTTGAATCTTCAAAAGGTCCAAGCTTACAGATTCATTTGCCCTTGAACATAAAGCTACTTAATAATTTCAGGTTACTCCCAACACTCAGCTAACAATAGAAGAACACATACAAACAAAATGAGCTTGGTAATGATAGCTGGTATAAAATGAGTTATACTGTGTTTCCAGATTTATAAACATTAATGGCTTAATATATATTCTATTTCCAGATGGCTAAATTAATCCTCTCAGCAGAAGCAATACAAATTTAGACCATGTTTTCCAGATGATTTTGCTTACTTCTGGTCCCCTTCTAGTACATAATGTTCTTTAAGAAAATTAATGCTTACAAGTGTAGATGTTTATATGAGTCAGCAAAGCTGGCATAAAGTTGATGACACCTTCTATGCCCAAAGGAGCTGATATTCACTACTTAATGGAAAAAAAAATAATCTGATCTTCAGCCTGCTGTACTGCTATAGATAAATGCACCAATGAGTCTATTTGAAAACATTATCTTGTGCTTACATAGCAATTTATGTAACTCAGATTGCATGAAAGAACAAATGTGAACACAACCCATTACAGGCATAAGTCAAGAATAACACAACTGCATTCAAAATACTGCGGTTTCAGCTAGTGTTAGCTGATCTGCTTTAATCTTTGCTACCTCTCTTAGGCAGTGGTTTCCTCATGCTGAACTTAGTCTTCATTTAAATAAGACGTTGGCTGCAATTTCTACAGTGAATGTGTAAGGTGCTCTCATTGTCCTCGTTATTTTACTTCTTAATCTTGAAAATTTCCCATTATAAAGCAAGCACACTCTGTGACTTCATACCATGCTGATATATTGCAGTTCTCTCTGTTAGTTTGTTTTTCTTTCACCTGGGAAACTGCAGATCCCAAAGCAGAAATTAAGGAGTAGTAATGAACAAAGAAAAAAATTCTTCTCCTTTTAGAGAGTATCTTTAGATGCATTTCTTCCGTTGTTGTCAGTGGGAGTTCTTCATTTTACCCTTGGTGCAGATGTTGAAACATGAAAGATTCAAATTAAAGGTATTTATCAAATTAAGCCATTATTTTTTGAATGAATGTAATTAAGGAATAACTCTGGAAACTGCTGTGCTCTGAGTAACTGACTCAACCCTGTAAAGAAAAAAATTGAATCTTCTAAATATTTCTAAGGTAGAAACAGCAGTAATCAGCCTGACTGTAAGTATGATGAAGGAATGGAAAATGAACCAGAGATTTGGGGGTGGAGAGAAGGAAAATGTCTAAACAACACTGCAGTCTGCTGCATATAGGGGTGCCAATTTTTTCATACAATTTTAGCAGCCCCAAGCTGAGCATTTTTGATTCAGATGACTTTTTCAAGGAGAAAAGAATCATGCTTAATAACGCAAACAGAAAAATCCCATTGAGTCAAAAAAAAAAAATGCCAAAGTGATTTGCTTTTAGCAGATGTACTCCATATGAAAAAGCCCAGATAAAATTGTTTTCATATTTCAAAAACTAAAGAGAAAGAATTTCCTTTCTGTTTGTCTCAGTATTTAAGTGGTCCTCTAATGGTTCTATTAAACTGTCACACAGTCCCTTACTCAATCACTTCTTGAGGAGAAACTGGCTCAGGCTTCACATCAGATGCGATGCCGTAAGAAGACAGTGAAGGTCAGTGCTATGTTCCTGTGTGGAAGATGTCCTACTGGACAGCTTAGATGACAGAGGATTTTGGAGAATTCAGTTTACCTGGAGACATCATAGTAAAAGAAGTGGAACTATGAGCTCTCTCATAATGAAAAGCTTAGATTCGGCTGAGTGGTATAAAAAGTTCAGTTTGGCTTGGCTGAGAACTTTTGTATTTAACTTTTCAAATGATAAAAAAAAATCTGATTTTGGAGGAAAAATTCAGCTCCAAGTCATAGAATTTTTTTTTTTTGTTTTGTTTTATTTAATTTTGCTTCAGGGGTTATGGTCTTTTACTGGGATTTACTCAGAATGCAGTATTAATTACAAGTCCATGAGAGTTCTTGAGCAAAGGCTTAATTTAAGCTGGACTTGATAGTCACAATATTCTATGGACAAAAGCCAGAGCCAGAATGCAGATTGAGATAGTTACTAGTGGGTATATCTGGAAAAAAATAAAAAGTGGGTGGAGGATGAGTGAGTACGTAAAGTTTATGTCATAAAAGAGCGTGCTGGTGACAGTGAAATTAGTGATGGAGTACTTCAAAAGAAAGTAATTAAATCCCAAGCCTTGTCAACATGTGGATAGCAGCAGGCTGTTTGCCCCTTTAGTGGCTGCTGTATATGGGTAGCAGTGGAAGCTTTGGGCTTGCTTTATCTGCAAAGGCCAGGGAGCTTTTCTATTCTCAGCCTGTTTTTGAACTTCTAAATAAAAGAGAAGTGGGTGTTATTTTGAACACTGATCTACTGACCATTCAAACTGTCCCACTGGACACACACTGCATGCTCCCAGCATGCTTTGTCAATGCTGACTGCCACTTTCAGAGATGTTTCTTGTGTATGGCTTGGAGGAAAGGAGACACTATGGCCAAGAGCAGTAGTATAAGTTACATTGTGCTAGCTTTGGCTCCCACCATGCATGTCCTTTAGCAGTCTTTGCCTTCCCAAATTGCTCACGTCTCCATGGCACACTGCTAGGCATGCCACACAGTTTCATGCTAGGAAGCACATCTTTGATGGGCTATAACACAGGCATTATTTCAGACACTTTGGAATGAGAACGCTCCTCTGTCCCTCTACCAGGTGCACCTCAGTGCTAGGAGGATACTTAATAGGGCTGTGGCCCTGTTTTATTTTGCACTACAGGGTGGCTTTAATGTCAACTCAAATGTATCCACAGAGGAGTGGCAGGAGTAGCAAATGTACTGCAGACTTTTGCCCTTTCTGCTACACTCTGGCATCTCTAGGTAGGAAAATCTTTTGCGTAGCAGCATTCAGAGTTGTGGCCATAAAAGAGTCCTGAACTTTTCCAACGTACTTGTCTTTGGAAACAAATACAGTGTTTGAGTGAATCATTTTTATTCTGTGAGCTGTGCAGAAATTGCTTGCTGCTCTATTTATTCAGTGCTTTGTGCTCCCTATTGAAGTCACCTACAGTTACTTCCCCTTGCTTGAATGACAGGAAAATCTGAAACAGTCTGGTGGTTACTTCTGTAGTCTAGTTTTGAAGAATAATCTAGGAAATAATTAAATTATTTTCAGTATTTTCTGCAAATATGAGAACATAAACTACATTCTTAAAAAAACTTTATCTTGCAAATTTCAAATGTGAAAATATTTAAAAGTCAGATCTTTACTGCTCAACAAGCTTTAATAAAAGAGTGCCATACTGGTCTGGGAGCTTTCACATCATGCATTAGATATGCAATCAAATATAAGATACATGCTTTCAGGTCTGAAAGATTGCAATAAACATGTTACTATGATTTAAAAAAAAAAACAAAAACAATTTACTTTAATTTAATCCTAATCTGAAATGCAAATGGTATTTATTTTTTTTAAGGACCAGAGAAACTAGCTTTTTCTAGGAAGATGCATTATTTTGAGATACAAACAATATATGGCTAGTCTGTCACAGGCACAGAAAGTTTTAAGCATTTTGACGTTAACGCAACTGTATTAAGCTATGTTTGGTTTTATCATGTCATGTTCTTTGACATTCTACTTTGCCTGTTTGTGTTACCTGTCAGTCGGAGAGTCAGAATGTCATGAGGGGATTTTACTACAGAAACAGTGCTACTTGGAGAATTCAAATGAGCCTAATGGAAAGGAGCAAGGAACATTTGACAGCTGTGAGGAGACTTTCTAAGGTGAATCTCAATCTCATTGAGTGTATAGTTAAAATCATGAACGGGAATGTGATGACAGAAGAAAAGGATCTGACATTCTTCTAAGATTCTCTATTCTGGAAATGTTTTTATTTTAAATTTTTTTTTTTTAGCTTCTCTGCAATGAGAAGCTTAGTGAAACTGGTGAGCTACTAAGCATAATAATTTCTTTTTAATGTGGAAAAGATTGTTCCTGAATTTTTTAAAGCATGGTGGTATATCAGTGTAATTTACACTGAATTTGGAAAAAAAACCCACAGTACAGGATTAATTCATCTGTGTTCGCTATAGTGGACAATTTATGATGAATTTATCCAATTATCAATTGGATATTGGAAATTATCCAAGTCCGTGACTTGGCTGTGGACCTTTACAAGTGTAATTGTTCCATACAATCATAGAATCCTTCCAGTTGAAAAGTACCTTTAAAGGTCATCTAGTCCAACTCTCCTGCAATGAATAGGAATATCCATAGGTAGATCAGGTTGCTCAGAGCCTGGTCCAGCCTGACCTTGAATGTCTCCAGGGACGAGGTTTCCACCACCTCTCTGGGCAGCCCATTCCTGTGCCTCACCACCCTCACTGTAAAAGACTTTTTCCTTATATCCAGCCAAAATCTCCCCTCGATAAGCTTGAAACCATTTCCCCTTGTTCTGTCACCACAGACCCTGCTAAAGAGTCTGTCCCCTTCTTTCCTGTAGCTCCTCTTTAGATACTGTAAGGCTGCTATGAGGTCAGCTTGGAGCCTTCTCCAGACTGAACAGCCCCAGCTCTCTCAGCCTGTTGTCGTAGGAGAGGTGTTCCATCCCTTGGATAATTTTTGTGTTCCTCCTCTGGGCGCAGTCCAACAGGTCCATGTCTCTCCTGTACTGAGGACTCCACATCTGGATGCAGTACTCCAGGTGAGGCCTCACCAGTGCAGAGTGGAGGGGCAAGATCACCTCCCTCACCCTGCTGGCCACGCTTCTTTTGATGCAGCCCAGGATACAGTTGGCTTTTTGGGCTGCAAGGGCACATTGTTCGCTCGTGTCCAGCTTCCCAACCACCAGTACCCCAAGTTCCTTTTGACAGGGCTGTGCTCAATCCTTTCATCCCTCTGCTTGTATTGGTAGTGGGAATTACTTCAACCCAGGTGCAAGATCTTGCATTTCGATTTGTTGAACCTCGTGAGGTTCTCCAGGTTCTCCCACTGCTCAAGCTTGTCTAGGTCTCTCTGGATGGCATCCCATCTCTTGGGTGTGTCAACTGCACCTCACAGCTTGGTGTCATCCACTAACTTACTGAGTGTGCACTTGAATGCAGAGTGCAAAATAGTTACTTTGGATAACTGAAAGCAGAATGGAGCTCAAGAATTATTTATTTAATCAGACTAGTGTTGCTTTAACAAAGCATTCTGAATCTTTTCTGGTTTGTGATGTTTAATTACATTTGGAAGGTTAGATAGAAAAGGTATGTTTTCCAATTAACCTTTACCTCATTCAAATTTTATTCTAAGTTGTAAGCATTTCTTTAGAGTATTCGCTGTTAAGAGCTAGTTGGTTGTTTTGTTTCCCATTGTACATGCTGCTAGTCTGAACCTAAACCAGTATGACTTTTAAATTCTCACCCTGAAAACGTTTTGATCTGCACAGATCTGCACTGATTTTCCTCATATAATGTATTTAATGCATTCAGAATTGGATTGAAAGTGATTTTTTGCATGATATAAGCAAAGATTTTTATTTGAATCTAAACATAACTTGCAGCAGGTATTAATATGACTCATAAAGAACTAACATTTCAGAAAAGAATGCTTTTGAAGGACACAACCACAGAGCCAAAACACTAGCACTGCTTTACTTCTACCTGGTAGAAGTCTGGCCCAGAACTTCGTATTTACCCCTGAATTCCCAGATATAGTGTGAATATACTTTACTATGAGAGTGGTCAAATACTGGAACAGGATTCTTCCTAGTGAGATGGTTGATGCCCCATGCCTGTCACTGTTCAATAGACATTTCAGTAATGTCCTTATTAATATGCTTGAACTTGTGGTTAGCACTGAAGTGGTCAGGAGCTGGTAGATCTCTTCCAACTCAACAATTCTATTCTAATTAGATTAATATGTGGTTAATGAGAAAGAGATAAGAACATAGACCAAGATACTGCAAAGCTGCTATTAAGGGTATTAATGTTTGGTGAATGTGCATTTTTGTGTGCTCTCTATGTAAGCCAACTCTTTTAAAAGAGTAGAAAATAAATAGTTTCTGTAAAACAGAAATTTGTTTAAACAGCGGAAATCACTGATTAGATAGCCACTCTGGCCAAAATATCATTTCAAAAATATTGGGCTTCCTCTGAATGTCATCTGTTTCTGAACTCCAGCTACCCTTTTCGTATTACCCTTGCACGCAGAGAACCAATACCCGGACCTAGCCAGCTACTGCACTTTACATATCAATATGATGAGCAGCAAAATGGCGTTTATTGGTAAAAGCTACAGAACTATATAGTATTTCTTATCTTTTACTAGAGTGTTCCAGAAAGTCACGCAGGCTTCTGGCCAATCATATTGAATATCCCGCTCTGTCCACTCACTTCCAAAAAGCCCATATATGGAGTAGTTATACACCTTGTTATGAAAACAAAGAAGTACAGCCTCTCCTGTAGGCTAACCAATAGGAAGCGAAATGGGGAAGGGCCTTCCGTGTTACATCCCGAATGCTCCGTTAACATGCCTAATACAACAGTCATCATGATGTAATATCCAAATCCTTTCTTGTTTTTCCTCTTCCCATGTTGTACTGATTCTTCTTTTCAGTGTTTTCTTTGAAAGCCTATACTCTTTCAGCATGGGCTCAACACCAAAGACAAAAATCAAAATTATAGCTGTTTGATGGAAGTTCTCATATTGCTGGGGGACAGACATCAGATGAAGAACAGGGACCTATTTAATATAGACCTAGAGGTGATATAAATATGTGAAGTGCAAGATACTGCTTCAGACCAATCTTGTGAGATCAGTGGGGCTTCTCTAAAATTGTTTTGTTCATTCAAACCTCATTTTGTTTCAGATGGAAATGTTTTGCAGATACCTTTGGAAGCTTACTACCTTCTTATTTAGACTCAAGTCTTAGTCCTTGTTCCCTGAGCTTGTTTTAAGCTGAATTTGGTTTTAGGTAAATATCAAAATTGTACTGTTCTCTGTAGGAGCATGTGAAAACATGAATGAAATCTAACTTGCCAAAATTTATTAAGTATCACATTTACCACAGAGCAGAAAGGTTTCTTTTGAAATATATCATATGTTTCTATATAAGAAGAAAGAAATCAAGCTTGTTTTTGTCAACAAATACTGAACAACAATATGCTATAATTTTGAATTATGCTATACTATAATTCTGAGTATTATGCTAGAACAAGGAGTACCCATCACAAATACTTGACTTGGCAGAAAGGTAATAAAGAAAAGGCAATTAATAGGTTTTGTAAAAGGGCAAGGTAGCCATCATTATTCTAAGATGGATATCTTAGCAGTCTTCATCCTTCATTTCCTAAAATCATCTTCCTGGGTTGAGAAGAATAAAATTAACTTGTTTAAATTTACTCATACTGCAAGCAGTTATAATTTCTATTAATGCTGATGAGAAATGTACTGAACTTGCAAGGGCTAAAGTTACTTAATTCTCCAAAGCAGCTTATATTTCTTTTTCATGGCTGTGGTCATTCCTTTCCTCTAACTATAATTATATTCCACACTATATACATCTCAGCATTTTATCTTGGAGTTATGCTCCAGAAAAATTTCTTCAAGGGTTTCTGTGATCGCATCCAAAAATTTCCATTAATTTGGAACATGGGAAAGAAAGAAAAATCTTTTATATGAAAAATCTCAGCAACTCTATATTCTCTCTGTTAGGATCATCTGTTCTAAATCTTGAAAAATACTATTTCATATTCCTTATTGACTCTATTATGCTCTCAGTTGAATATCATACCAAATTTTAATATTTTGGATAGCATTTCACAAACAGGACTTTAGCAATAAAGTGTTTTAACCAAAACAGTACTAAAAACACCAGCAACTGCAAAGCAACATAGTTTTGTTGTCTTGAGCCCAAAGTACTCATAGTCAACCTACTACTGAGTTTCCTGTAATACAATAAAAATTTTAGTGTTACAAATGCCTGATTTTCTTTTTAACTGTTTTTACATCTAAGAACCTTTACAATTTTAATGCGCTTAAAGTTATTCAAAAGCCTATAACAGCATTTCTCTCTTTTATGCTCCCCTCGAAGCTCAGGCAATAATTAGGCATTTTTTTCAGGACTGCAGGATGTGTGGAGGACAGTACTATGCCCAGTCCTTGTGAAAGGCCTGAGCTGGCACCTCTGGCTATGGAGGGCCTGGACACAGCCCTGGCAGTAGTAGACCTTGCAGCATTGGCTTGTATTGTGAACACATGGCAAGAAAAGGGAAGAATTTGACAGTCCTCTCATTTCTTCAGTTAGTTTTCCTTTAGGCTGCAGTTTGAAAAGCAGCTTCACATTTAGTTAGAATACCTGACCTTGAATTTGTTTCCATGTGCAACTGCACTGCAGACATAGTGTTTGAGCCTGTTGCTCTGAATGCCCTTAAGGCATAAAAAATATACACCCATCTGTGGTGCACCGAATGCTTGGCAAAAATATAGCAACTGTTGTCTTGTCCCTCTGTACACAGCACTGCTGAGACTGCACCTTGAGTACTGTGTTCAGTTTTGGGCCCCTCACTGCAAGAAAGACATTGAGGCCCTGGAGAATGTTCAGAGAAGGGCAATGAAGCTGTGAAGGATCTGGAGCACAGTACTTATGGAGGGGGGCTGAGAGAACTCGGATTGTTCAGCCTGGAGAAGAGGAGGCTCAGAGGAGACCTTTCTGCTTTCTACAGCTGCCTCAAAGGAGGTTGTGGGTGGTGAGTGTTGACATCTTCTCCCACCCAACAGTGATAGGATGAAAGGTAAAGACCTCAAGTTGTGCCAGGGTAGTTCAGGTTGAATATTAGGAAAAATGGTGAGGTATTAGAATGGGCTGCCCAGGGAGGTGGTGAAGTCACCATCCCTGGAGGTGTTCAAGAAAAGGGTTGATGTGGCACATGGTTAGTGGGCATGGTGGTGATGGGTTAATGGTTGGACTTGGTGATCTTAGTGGTCTTCCCAACTTTAACAATTCTATGATTCTGTGATTCTAAAAAGCCCTGGCATGCTGACATTGGCCCAGACCTCCCTCGGCTATGCTAGTCTCTATTTTGGGAGCTAGGATGGCCACAGCCTCAGGGCTGAGAGCCAGGACACCCTTCCTGCTACCCCAATGGCTCCCCTGCGTGGTGAAGCAGACGGGTTGTACTGTCCCTGTAGCTGCACCAGCAGCAAAGCTTTCTGTATGGAAAACATGACAGAAAGAAGGGTAAGCATTTAGTCAACCTGCTCTTTTTCCTTGCCATTCAGTCTGCAACATTGATAACCTTCATGACTGTAATAGCATCTGACATTTTTAACCAGAAATGGATCTCAAGGTATCCTGTGGCATGGAAGAAATCAAGCTTCCACCAAAAAAGGAACAGAAAGCAGAAAAAAAAGATATCATACTTTGTATATATATATATATATATAAATTTTATTCCAACAAAGTAGAATGTAAAGATGGCAATTCCATAGGTTTGAAATCCACTGGGCAAATAAACTGAGGCTCAGTATGTTATTTTAAGACTCAGTGGTTTTTAAGCCAAGCCATGAATTTTTTAGGATTGACTCGTCACCTTTGAAAGATAAGTGTTGGCAGGTAGTCAGATAACAGGACCATTACAGCAGCAGGCAAAATAAGGGTGTACTGAAGTCTGTTCTGATAACTGAGTACATTTTCTTTGACTTCCTCAGCCTGACCCACCATCCTGAAGGATCCAACTAGAAGTGAAAAGTCTATAGGTAGCGCAGCCCTGGTTCCTATTAAGCTTCTGTAAAATAAAACTGAGTAAAATATGAGTAACAAAGTGATGAATCATGCCCATATTTAGATTCTGAAGTCAAACCACAGTGCTCTAGACATCATCACATGTATCTCTACAGAACATCACAGAATATGTGATGTGGTACTGATGGTGGGCAGCCTGCCTAAAGCATCTCAAATGGAAAGACTGTTCACCTGCCAGCAGAATAAATGCACAGCTGCTGATATACAGGATGCTTTACAGCTAGGTGTGGACCAGCTGATTTAGAAAAGATTGCTCTTCTGAAGATGGGGCTACTGGACTATACACACGTAATGTTGCTACTTTCAGTACCTAGTCATCAGGTCAGGTCAAGAAGCAGAACAGTGTTGAGATATCTCATAACTTCAGCTTTTGTTGTTTGTTTTTGTTTCCTTCCTACATAAATCCAGCTAGGACTTTTTTTTTAGTTTTGCTTTTCTTTAAAGGCTGGTACATTTCATCTGTATGGAGACCTGATCCTACCTCAAGTCACTGTAAGCTGCAATAATGCAAATGTTGGTGTATCTGCAAACTTGCATAACATTGTTTTAAATCAGAATTATTCTAGAGGTCACAAATGTTGTCTAAGTGTTCCAGAAAGCAGAAAATTATATATTTTCTTCTATTTAGTAGTCTGAAGGGGTTTCTTGAGAGTTTGAAGTTAAATGGTTCCGGGATGATTTCTACAGTAAACACTGATTTTACTTTGGGATTGAAATTAGTTTCTTGGAAACTATAATATTAAGATGATGGTACTGACACTGAAAATTAAGATAAGTGACAGAAATTTAATGAAAAAAATTGCTAGGATGTACTTCAAAATTATTATATGATCATTTCTTTTCATTCTTTATATCCATTACATTGCATATTTTTTCCAGAGGTGTTACCTAATTATGTTGCAATTAAATGTGATTCATAAAATAGAACTGAAGACAAAACTGGTAATCAGTGATTCTTTTCCTTTCATGGAATCTGTAAAAAAGGTGTATCTTGTAATTGGTTTACCGATGTTTACTTTAGGACAAGTAAATCAAAATTATAATAATTTTTCTTCTCATCATCTGGTAGACTATTTTAGTATACATTTACAGTGCATTTTAGGTTGGATATCAGGAAAAACTTCTTTACAGAAAGGGTTGTTAAGCACTGGAATAGGCTCCCCAGGGAAGTGGTTGAGTCACCATCCCTGAATGTGTTTAAATACCCTTTGGATGTGGTGCTGGGGGACATGATTTAGCGCTGGGTTGTTAGAGCAGTATGGTTAGGTTGTGGTTGGGCTTGATGATCTTGAAGGTCCTTTCCAACCCAAGCAACTGTATGATTCTATAACACTGGCTTGTATGAGTTGGGCAGAGAAGAACCTGATGAGGGTTAGCAAGAGCAAGTGTAGAGTCTTGCACCTGGGGGGGGAATAACTGCATGCATCAGTACAGGTTAGGGATGATCTACTGTAGAGGAGCTCTGCAGAGAAGGACCTGGGGGTCCTGGTGGACAACAGGTTGGCCATGAACCAGCAGCGTGCCCTTGTGGTCAAGAAGGCCAATGGTATCCTGGGGAGCATTAAAAAGAGTGTGGCCAGTGGGTTGAGGGAGGCAATCCTCCCCCTCTACTCTGCGTTGGCAAGGCCACATTTAGACTACTGTGTGCAGTTCTGGGTTCCCCCCTTCAAAAAAGACAGGGATCTCCTAGGAGTCCAGTGGAGGGCCACAAAGATGGTTAAGGGCCTGGAGCATCTCCTGTATGAGAGAAGGCTGAGTAACCTGGGTCTGTTCAACCTGGGAAAAAGAAGACTGAGAGGGGATCTGATAAATATTTATAAATGTCTATAAGGTGGTGGGAGGCAAATGGATGAGGCCAGGCTCTTCTCAGTGGTGTGTAGTGATAGGACAAGAGGCAATGGCCTAAAATTTGAACATAGGAAGATCTGTAGTAACATGTAGAAGAACTTCTTTACGGTAAAGGTGACAGAGCACTGGATCAGGTTGCCCAGAGAAGCTGTGGAGTCTCCTTCTATGGAGATATTCAAGACCTGTCTGCACACCTCCCTGTGAGACCTATTCCAGGATACCTGCTTTAGCAGGGGAGTTGGAATCAATGATCTCTTGTGGTCCTTTCCAACCCCTGCAATTCTGTGTTTCTATGAGTACAGTACTCTACTAGAAATTATCAGCATAGCTACAGTAAAAACAACTATTCAGACTATAAAAAGGAAGCCTCTTAGTAAATATAATGAATAAAACCAGGTTTTAAACCTAGAGGCAACATCAGAAGCTTATTTGTGTTTGTACACAAGTATAACTGAAATATCAACTATTTATTACTAGTGTTGATTTGTATTTACACATTTTCTATCTGAAGCTAAGTAAATACTACTGGAAAACCAAATATTGCCATACACAACGTGTTGACTAAGAATACATTTTCCCGGGAATATCTAGAGGCTTCAGTTAGCTTTCTGCTGGAAATATTTGACTATAGTTGTAACTTCACTGAGTAGAATCACTTGACTCTTAGATAGTAGAAGTACGTAGTTTATTTCTCCTCTGATATGTTCAATTGCAAGAAATCAGAATAGACTTAGCCTTTGTGTGTTGCAAACACTGAGCTCCAGTTTTAGCGCATTGCTCTGCTCATGCAGTGCATAATAAAGTGGGACTGTCTGTTGCTGCTGTTGTCTCTAGCACATGAGGGACTTGCATACACGCACACACACACACACACAGAATTGGTAGGCTATGGGCTGCATCCTCCTTCTGTTGGGTGCAGTAAAAGGCACTCAACAGGATGTTTGAACACATATGTAATCTATAACATAGAGCTTTCTGGCATGCCCTGCTGTCAGAATAACCATGGGGCTTAAAGCACCCATGGAAACTGCTACTACATTTATCTCCCCATCACCCCAGACCAGAGGCATTTCTAGGACCTGGCCACCCTCTTGTCTTCACGCCTAGTTCAAACTGAGTGCAACAGAGCCTTTTCAGAGGAAAGGAAAACATAACTCAGATTTTTTTTTCTTCTTTCTTTGATTGCTGGAAGCATATTTAGCCTAATCATGCTTAAAGCAGGTAATGATGAACCATCCTGTTTATTTATGGAAATTGCCTTCTGCTAGAAAATAAATCTGTTTTCCTTCTGAGTACAGACCCAAGCCCATCCTGTTTCCATCACTCAGCGCACTCCCCTGTACTTATCCACCCACACAGAATATTTGAAGTTACAATCATTTCTAGCACTCTTCGTATCCTCCCAGACATTGCAAAGATTCCTTGGTGAAACAAAACAACTTAAGTGAACTCTGCTTATGATCTCCTCTATTTCTATTTATTTATTTAAAGAATATTTGGCTGAAATCTAACTCTTTCTCTTTTACAGATGCTTTTGCTCTTTCAGTAGCAATGAATCTTACATTTTGTGACAGCTATTTCCAGGACAACCAGTTGTGATATGATATACAATTACAGCTTAAGTAAGGAATAAAGGGAATGAGTAGATGATATCTCACAACCCTGCAAACAAATCCTGTTGTCATGATAAGTATGCCTATTAATAGACTAAAAAGATGAAGAAAAACAGTTTTGATTTGTTTTGATTTACAATTTTAAAGGGACAGTTGCTAATCTGTAGATTTCCCTAAGGACTTTGACCTGCTTTTTGATTGTGATAAACCACTATCAGTTCTGAAATATGCCTGGCAATAGCATTACAGATAGAGATACAGCATAGGCAGACAGGGAACACTCTTGAAGCCTAATAACATGCAAATCCGAGATTAATAAATTACAACAGAATTCAGTGAATGTGAGGAATATGTCTTCATATGTCTGTTTTATATATGTATTCTTTGTATTTCTGTTAGCTAAACATCTATTTTCAGAGCTAGAAAACATTTGTTCATAAATCACTCTTCATCACTGGTAAATTTATTAATGGATTTTTCTCTTCCAGCAAGAAAGCCCATTTATTTTTAAGTTTTCAAAAATAACTTGTTGCTAGTTCCAGAAATCCTGAATTTCTGAATTCAGAATCAGAGATACTGTTGTAAATAATAAAAAAAAAGATGATTTTAGGCAAACTAATTATTCAGTAGTCAAAGGGATATATACTCATTTATACAAAAGCATTTTACACGTGATTATCAGTAAATTGTTTTTCACATTGTTTGACTGGAACTATATCAGTTGTGTGATCACAAGTGAAGGAATTGTAATTGTTCTGTGTCTTTTATACAAAATGAATGCAACAGGGAGAATATATGCATATTCTTCAGTAGTAAGAATAACTAATAAATAGCCATCCACAGGAGTCTGTCAGCTGGATACAGAATGCAGCATTCATTTTCGTAAACATTTTGCTAATTTTTCAACTGCTAGTCTAACATGGAGAGAACTAAAAAGCATTCTCCCCCCCCAAAACATTATCCCCTTGAACGAAATCTTGGACAAAATGTTGTGTGAGTGTTGTATCAATAGGAAAGGAAGATAACCCCCTAAAATGAGTTACTCACAGTCATTATTTACTACCAGAAGCTACTGTAGGAGAAATTTTCTATTCAAAGCTAAAATGGCACTGTGGCACAATAGTCACTTCCTTCAGTATATAAAAAGATAGCTTAAAATGAGCCTTTTATAATTCTCTTCCTTGACAAAGAAATAAGTGTGTAGAGTTAAATAGACATATTGCAGACAGAAATAGTAAATATATGCAATTATCTTTGATAATAATCTTTGTATTGCAAGCAGAGATTCAGGATATGTGAGGAGCTAAAGAGTTGAAAACCGATACAGCACTTAGATTCCTTCAGGAATGACAAGAACACTAAAAAGGAGATTGATAGGACCCAGTCCTACACTGATGCAAACTGACAGAGCGTCATTGAAATAAATGGAGCTATTATGATTCATGCCAGCGGAGGAGCTGGTCAATAAATGCATTGCTTTGAGACTTGAGCTTTTCTAAGATTATGATAATTGTGTTATGGATATTTTATTTTTTCTTCAGAACTATGTATAAATTTATATCTTCTGCAACCCAATTGGCAACTTATAAAATAATTAGAACTAATCATAATGCTTTCTAATCTGTCAATCCTTGAGTACTTTTTCAGGAAAAGCTGTCAGCAGTCAGTGAGCATTCAGCCTCATTACAAACACAGACTGTGTGGAAATGACATTTGCTGTGTGTGCAAACGTGTGCTGAAGCTGATCACTCCTCCCAGTTGGCTGGACCAGGTCTGCAGTTTGTGTGAACTACCACAGCTGAGCATCAGCATGTTTTCCTTGAAGTGAACCTATATTTAGATCCAGATCCGCAGAGGCATGCCCAGGGCATAACCTGGAATTTAAGTGGAATTTAGATAGCTAAGTCCAACCTCCTCAAAAAATATTAAACACCCATTTATGTTCTTATACATGGCAGAAGCAAGCTGGTCTCATCTCTCTGCCAACTCTCTTTCAAGTAAAATCGTGAACTGAATTCTGCCTAATGTCCATCTCCTGCTGATCTGGGGGTTATGCTTTTACAAACTTCAACAGTGCTGATTCTCCAAGAAGGTGTGTAACAGTATCTGATATTTAAGAATTCTCATACCTTAGTTGCAAGTACCTGAATTTCTTGATCTTGATCTTGCATCTTATCTTTTCAACAAAAAGACTACAAAACTGTATCTAGGGCCAAAATGTTTCCCAGAGAGCCTTTTCTGTTACAGCTGTCAGTGACAGGACATAACAGTCCCAACATAGCCTCCACCATATTCCAGTGAATGTTAATCAGCGTAAGGTCATGTGGGGACAGGTTTAAAAGAAGTTTAGATATGTTCCTTGCATCCCTGAACACACTTCTAAAATTCAAAGAGATACAAAGAATCAAAGCTACTGAAATCCCAAACAACTCACATTTTGAACACATAGTCATGGATAATGAATGCTCCTGATTAGACTTTTGTGCCTCTGGATGTCACTGTTGTTTTGCAATAATATAATTAATGTTATATTACAGAGGAATAAATGAAAAATGGTATAGTCTTCACCATCTTGTATTTATTAAAAAAATACAAGAGCTAATACATTGATAACCTAAGAGATCCTATTAATTCAGTGTAGGGAATGAACAGCTGGATACATAAAATAATGTTGAATTGAGCTTAATACTAGGTGAAAGGGAAAATAAACAGTATATATATCTTGCTAGATAAAAATCAACTTTTCTGGTGTCTCCAAGTGTGTTCCTTTGGAAAGGCTTTTGGAAGGGAATATGAGTCTTTTTCATCCTAATGTGACTATGCTGGATGTTGTTGAGGATGAATATTGGTTTATCTGAGTGAGATGCAATAGTGAATTGTGTGAGGAGGAGGTGGGTCAGTGACAAGTGCTGGGAGCTCCACAGCCATTGTGCGTGACTGCTTGGGAGAAGTGGGGAGCTTGCATTTTCTGTGTAAATCTGTTCTCCGTTTGTTACAAGGTTAAAAGAAAAAAAAAAGAAAGAAGAGAAAAAGCATGCTTTTCCTCTTTTACAGTTTCTTATAATAGAAAACAGCTCTATCTTTTGAAAGTATATATAAAAGTGATTCAGGTTTATTGGTTAGGAAGGATAGTTTCAGAATCAAAAATTGCTGCACTTCCCCCAGTTAATTTACAATTAAGCGGGATGTCTGCATTGTGCCTAAAAAGTGTTTCTTGGAAGAAGGATGATTTGGTAGAAAGTTGTAGGGCTAGCAAAGTGTAATACAGAAGTAAACAAGAAGGCTAATGATTTTCTGAATGTCTCTGTTCTTTAGCTTTTTATTGACATTTCAGTGGATTAGAGTGGCAGTCTTTGGTTGGAGATACCAAATGCTAAATGAAGATGGAAATAGAGTGTTTTCATGAAAAAATAAAATATGTTTTAATTAATAGAATCCTTAAATTTTGTTTCGTCTCAATGTGAGTAGAAATTTTCCTGAAGAAAGTCTAGTACTTAGTGAGTAGGAAACACACTGACACCTTGTATCTTGGTGGTTTTTTTTTGAAGTCAGTAGCCATTGTGTTTAATTTGTCTAGCATTGAATGGACTTCTTTTATTCTGATCTCACTCTCAGAGTCCCACTGACTTCTAGGAGCAATGAATTAAGCAAGTCGATCTCCTTTAGAAATAGATTAATGTGTCTGGGTATGTCTGAAGTACTTTTTGCTATGATTCCTCAGCTAGACAAGAGCAAATGTATTAAATCTTACCTATTCTGTAAAGAAGATGCTGTTCTTAGAATCTATCTTCCTTTCCCCAGCAGCAGGGTGCTACTATCACATCATGCTGTGTGGGTGGCTTTTCATTCTTTTTCTCTGTTTTAAGCCTGCAGACAAATATCTTCCACATTTCTTTTATGGTTTCAAACTGCTACCATTACAAGCCTGATTAATAAGGCTTTATGAACTAATTAACATGCCTTTATCTATATGAGCTTTTATCTTTATGTGCCTGATTGCTACAGTAATTCTATAACATTACAGGAAGCTATTTATTTTCAAATTAGCAATAGATGTCTTCATGACCTTTTACCACATGGATAAGTCAAGGATTTGGCCTGTTGGGTACACAGAGGGTAGCTCAAAATGTTCAGTGCTGGCTGTAAATTAGAGGCTTATGAGAGGGTGTGATGATCTCTGTCTCTTGATGTGTATGCAGCAGCCTATTCTCCCAAACATAAACGATGATGGAGTTCTCAGTCATTGCAAAAAAGAATGAAACAAGCATTTCTAAAGAAGTAATGTCGGTAGAACTATTACTGGGTATGTTTATTGGGGAGTGCGTGTCCGTGGGTCAGCACCTTATGATGTCTGTGGCTGGAACTCTTGACTACCCAGAGACATCTTTGATCCTTCCTCTTACTCTGTCCCTGAACCTCTGCAGGGGATGTTTGGGAGGTCATATCACCAAGCTGGTGAGGATCTCTATTGAAAATCTATGGTTCCCTGAAGCCTAGTATTTGCACCTACTAACTGGGCAAAACACTGAAAATTCCAACTGTAAAAGAACAAGAAAGGGATATTTACAATACTGTAGAATATGAGGTAGCAGTAGAATATTGATTTTTTGTGCCACTTGGTAGTTCCTGTAATAGGAACTTCTACCTTCAAGAAACTTAAAATCTCAGCACTAAAAAAAAGAGTTTAGAGTGCAACCACTAATGAACTATGATTCTGTTTTGTCATAACTGTGACTTCAGCATTTGCTGGCATTCAAATGTATTTAAGAACACTTACAAATGGAATTATTTAGAAGCATTTATTTTCTGATAGTGTTTCTTGACTTTAAGAAAATGCCTTACTATATTGAAAAAAATAACATCTCTAGTAAAGAAACTTGAAAGAATTGCAGTGATTTTGGAAAACCAGAAAACCAGAACTACAGCCTTCCAAGTTTTAGTCCAAAGTCTAATTTTCTGACTGTTTTCCATTCAAACATTTTTCTTCCCCTTTCAGTTCAATAGTTCAGACATACATGGCTGATTTTATTTCATGACTTTTTGCTTCACCCACACAAACTTAAAAGACTGCTGCTTTCCAGGCCACATTCGAGATAGTGATTCTCTGGATAAAAAAAATTTGAATTCTCTTTAATAACTTTTAACTTTGATTGACAATATGAAATAAAAAAATATTATTAGTTGGAAACAATAAGTATTAATATATATAAGGAAAAACATTTTTTATGTAGTTTCAAAAGTTAAATCACTTTAAAGAAAATAATTACATTTGTTTCACAAGCAGTTTTGATTTAGATTCTTCAAAAGCACCTAGAGCCTGATTTCTTTTAGAACTGATCAGACTTCTACCACCGTTAAAATGTCAAGTTCCGGACTATTACACAAAGGGATTAAAAACTGTAGTGTGTCTAGGGGAAAACATTCACAAAAGGATAAAAATGAATTTATGTGGTATTTGTGTGACTATCATGCATACTTTCAAAGGATTTCTATTGTAATTCAAGATTAGCTGAGCATAAGTTAATGGACTCTTAAAGTATTACCCAAAGCTTATTATGATAGACTATGGGAGACTCCTTTTAAAATGTTTTTTAATAATATCAACTACAAGGACCCTGGAGACATGATATTTCTAGGCTTAGTATTTCTTCATCAAATATTAAAATAGGTCAAGCAATTTTGTTTCAGTTTCTTTTCTGCTCATTCTATTGCTTGGCAGTGTGCATGTGAAGGAGAGTATTTTATGTAGATAATACCAGCGGTTGTGTTCCCTGCTCTGTTTCATTATGTTATTTATTTTTTAATCCATACAGAGAGTGGAAAAACTACAATCACATGCTGAAGAAATCAGATATTTACTAATTCTGTAAAGTTAAGGTCATATTCTCTAGCAATGGGAGAATAAATTCAGTGATCTGGAAACCAATCTTGTAGACACAGGTAAGCGGTAATGGAAAGACTGACATGAGAATAGATGACTCAACATGCTTCACAGTTGCATGATTAAACAACTAATAACTTATATTATGAATAACAGTATAACTGAGGATCAACCTGTGTGTTTCCCAGGGAATATTTGGCCTTGTCAGTTAGAATCTGGCTCAATTATAGGCCTCAAAATTGTGTTCCTAGAACTTAGTAGTTGAAGAAGACCCCAACAATGCAAATTCACCTGCCTCACTTTTCATACTCCTTGTTTGGGTTCTGAGCAGAAAATGTGTTTAAAGCTTAAACACGCCAGCTAGCATCAAGTTCAGCAGAAAGTTTCACAAACATTAATAGGAATTAAGCTGAACAGGTCCACATAAAAAGAATGAATTATCAATTATAAAGTAAGTGATAGCGAATTATAAAGGAATGTAAACCTCCAGAGCTCTTTTGATTTAAAACTGACAGTAGTGCATTATCTTAAAATTGAAAAATGTAAGGTGGAAATTTAGACTGGATCTGAAATCTGTTGATGTTTCACGAAGGAAGATGCACATATTTATTTCATAATAGCTTGCATGCAAAACTGAATTCCTACAGCAGTGAAGACTTAAAATTGAATGTATTTTTAAGTTTATAGTTAATCAGTAACATTGATAAATGAGTTTTCATGCCTTTTGTTCTGCTGTAGCAAAACAGTACAGTCAATGATTCCACCAAAATCAAGATCTGGCAGCAGCATGGTTCCGACATAATACAGGAGGATTAGAGGAGCAGTTGGCAAGTTGATTATTGATTTTAAGCAATCTAATCTTCAGCAAGCCTACAACTTAAGAGGTTGTCTTTTTTTTTTTTTTTTAAACTTAAAAAAATATTGTAGGGCTTGTGTAGAGCAGGAACCATGAAAGAGTATGTCAAGCATGGTTAAAAGTCCACAGACTAAAATTATTCATGTGTCTGATTTATTTTTGATACCAAATACAATCTTTGCTCTTATGTTCATGCCGCAGTTCGTTAAGTTCTTGTCAAGTAAAAGTAAAATCATGTGATTCAGCATGCCTATTTTGGCAGAACTGGTGTATCATTATCTTGGTTTACCTTTCATCTGTGTATATGACTCTGCTTCTAGCAATTTAAAATACTTATCATTATGATTTCAAAGGCATCTTATTGTTAATAATGTATTTCAAGATAAGATGCTAGCTATTCTGATTGAATTTCTCAAGGTACTACTTTGACTAACGCTTATTGTTAGAAGCTTGCTGAGGAATAAACTTCATGATTATGCTTTTGTCATTCAAATCATTCTCAGAATTATTTCCACTCTAAGCCTCACAAAAAATGAGACAAAATCATACTCATTTTTCTGAACAATGATTGTGAACAGCAGAAAACATAGTCCTTCTTTAGAAAAGGACTTGATCCAACTTCCCTGCAAGTGTATCTTTGGATTTATAGAATTTTGAATCATGACGTAAGTGTACAGACTTCAGGACCTAAAAATTTCATAAAATCATAGAATCATTAAGGTTAGAAAAGACCTCTAGGATCATCTGTTCCAACCATCAGTCCATCCCCATCGTGCCCACTGAACCATGTATCTCAACGCCACACGTACGTGGTTCTCGAACACCTCCAGCAATGATGACTCCACCACCTCCTTTGGCAGCCTGTTCCAATAGGCTATCCAGATCTAGTGGTACTACGTTTTGGAGGCTGGGATATAGAAAGCGCAAGCATTTGTGGTGAGGATAAACAACTCAAGGGGACTGTGTGTGCGTGTGTGTGCCACTTCTCTTCTGCTTGCTTTCTTCATCCCCCATTGTCTAATTGCCCCATGGTTCCTTCCACTTCCACTTCCAATTTCTATAATTTCCTGTCTTTCTACTACCTGCCCTTTTTCCTCTTTGTTGCAAATTGTGGTCAAGATTAGAAAATCAAGAGCTTTTTTGAAAGGATTATAGTTCCTCGTATATGTTAAGCAATTTGCAAATTTCTGGTGGCTTTAAATAATTAATGATTGTAAGATAGAAAAGTGAATAACCTGAATGTCAGTAACTGCAATATCATCCTTTAATAAAATTTTAAATATTAGAAATTTGCAAAACTACTTATGCAAGTGAAATTGCCCCATATCACTTGCTATAATAATACTGCTCAATTCTGGTGCTGCTGAAACATCCACATTTATCAAATTTAAATAAATTCTTCCAAGGCACTGCATAATTGCTTCTAGATTTGCCATCAGCTGTACTTGTCTTTGTGATAGTATCTCTACTCGGTACATTTTCATTTTGTAATTGTATGGTAATTATTTGTGATTTTATCTGTGGGTATTTTTTATGCAATGATTTTGAACGGCAATCGTCTGACTGTACCTTCACTAGTAATTTTAGTACTACTTTTTCCCAGAATGTACTTGCTAACAAACAATTCACATACAGAAATATATACTGGACTGAAAATTATCTAAATAATATAGGAGGGCATTTGCACAAATATAATACATTGTGAATTATAAAAGTGAGTACTTCGTTTTTTTATTTAATGATCATCAAGATCTGTACATAAAAGGAGCTTTACTATGAGGTTTACATTGCAAATAAACTCAAAAGAAGGATGTTGTGAATATGATAGCATTTTATATCACATTTATTCTCCATTAATTGGTTCTGTATCACCATCTCGAGTTTTATTATATTAGTAGCCTCATAACCGACATATGTAAGGCTCTCCTCTTGCCAAGACTCAGCACAGGCAGTTGGACTAGGAGAGGGATGACTTGCAAGAGTGACCAGAGCATTGCTTTTGCTTTATTCGACAGGTTCTACATATACCAGCAGTTTCCCTGTAGCTGTAAAGACAGACAGGTTTTCTCTTTAATATTTATTTGTTGTTGCAAAAGTGAGGAAGTACTGTCACATCTTCCAGAGACTGAGAGTGATGAGTTTGTGAGTAATGAACTGTAAACTTGTGGTACACAGAGTTTGTCCATAAAGCATTGGATTTTTCCTGGAAACCATTGGGATTGTCTGGCTCCATATGACAAGGGTGTTTTTATGCTTTTGATTTCTCTCTGACTTTTTACATTCCCAAATGTTAGCTATATTTGTATCATATTTAAAATAGTTTTGGTTTTCCTGAATCCCTGCTTTACAGAGAACTGACTGAACTGAAAAAAAAAATAATTACTCAGATCTATTCAGATCTTTTCATTCACTGGATATCTGTAATTTATTGTATTCAATCAACATCATAATTTTTCTTGTAAGGTATTAAGACCATGTAAAGCTCAGTGATAACAGCCATAAATCATGGAGACAATTCACAAATGAAGAGTGCTTAACTTAATCATCCAGTACTAACCAGAGTAAATGTCACCAGTTGATAGGAGAAAAGGTGTGTTTTATTTCTGTGGTCATTAGCATGTGTAAGAGAAATGAGGTTTTCTCATTGTGAGATTGCTGAACTATTCTCTTGAATTGGTGGATAACTTTTTGTTGTTGTTCGCTGTGAGTTATTTATAAAATAAATAATGGATAAACTATTGTTTAGTTTTTGTATGTCCACAGATCCCAAAATGGGAAACATCACTGCAGCAACCCAGACTGCGCCTCCACAGAACATGTTCTCTCTGTTATGAGAAAAATTCTCTATTTGTATTTAATGATTTCAAGTGAGAAGGACTCTACCACAGCCATCTGTAAATTGTTTCATTTAACAGAGGTTATTTACCTGCAGTTAAAAATGTGCACCCAATTTCTTCCTCGATTTTGCCCAGCTTTAGTCCCTATTTGGTCATTTTATTCCTTCAACTGTTGAATAAAAGGACTCTGTGCAGTATTACTCTTCTTTCTCCCCATGTAAGATTTAAAATCTTTTATTAAATACCATGTATTTAAAATACAAACTTCACAACAACAGGAAACTGTTGCTTGCTACCTGCAGCTCCTGAGAAGATAATCTGTCAAAACAGTAGATGCAAATTTTATTTTTCATATCATTTTTTATGCTAATTCTTAATGAAAATTTCTCATCTTCCTGCATTGTTCTATAAATATAGTTGCTTTCTATTCTAATCTATAATCTGTATTATAAATGCTAGTCAAGTTGCTTCCCCCGTCTAAGCATCATTTAGTAGTTTAAATCCCTCAGAGCGAGGCAAATATTTTTTCTCCGGGGGTTAGCAACATATTTTTCAAATGTAGACACTCTCAGAATATTTTAGCCATTATATTAAAAGAAGTAACTGTTGTTTTTTTTTTTCAGATCAAACAGAAATGTTGCTCCTGGGGACTGAAGCTGGTCTTATGTTCAAGAAACATTTAGATATAGTGTCGAGAGACATGATTTAGTGGGGTTATTGGTGGTAGGTGGCTGGTTGGACTGGATGATCTTGTAGGTCTTTCCCAACCTAGCTAATTCTATGATTCTATGATTCTACGATTCTTATTAGGGCTGGTAGGAGAGTGGCTTGCCTTGATGTTATTAAATTCTTGAGTAAGTAGAATTTGTATGATGTGCATACTTTAGTGTCCAACATTCTAAAGTAAATGTTAGAACTTCTTTTTGTGGTCAAAAAATGAGGGTTTTTGTCAGCCAGTACAGACGTCATCCTGTGTGTACTTGGCATAGCTGTGCATGCATAGCTGCCTGGACAGGATCATATATGTGCCACAAAGCCCATTTCAGAAAACCATGGTGAAATTATCTTTTTTCTTAGTCATCTTCCTACACAGGTAGCTGTACTAAGGTGAAGCCTGGAGTGTGTAGCAAGGACGGTACATAGTGGGGCACGTCCTGGTGCCTTGATGAGCTGCAGGGCACCCGGCAGGACTGTACTATGCTCTCCTGCTTGCTTCTGCCCTCTGCCATTCAAGCTGCAGCGCTGCTGGGAGGGACCTACAGCGTGCATAGAGTATTGCCCTTCACATTTCATTGTGGGGATGGCTAACTGGGACACCAAAGTCTGTAGCCTGGAAAGCTCTCCTCTGTCCCAGTGGCCCTCAAAGAAGTCTGCATATGTTTTAAGGTTTATGCCACAGAACACCAGGAGACCTGTGTTTTTTCAGAAAAAGTTATTTCTTAGCTTTAGCTGACAAAGCTGTTCTTTGTTTGACTCATTTATATTAGACTTTGCCTGTGTTTAGTTTAGTTCCTAATACTGCTATCATAAGCTTTCAGTGATAAAAAAATCCACGCTGGATTGTGCAAAAGGTTTGTAATTTCTTTGAAGAAATACCTTTTTTTTTATTTTATTTTTTTTATTTTTTTAGCAGCTTAGCAATAGGTTTTCTACTCCAAAGTGACTATCAGCTCGAGGAATTAATGAATGTGGACTTACTAATGTCAGAGGACAGAGGTACTCATAAATGCAGTTTACCTCTATATCGATCACTTTATAATTTCCTCTTTCTCAAACCATAGCAAACAAGCCTATAACTCCTAGGCACTACAAGAAATCATAATTAATCAAACACGCATTTTTTGCTATGGTAATACCGATTTGTTAACTTATATTTCACTGTTAAATGATGGATTTCTACGCCTACTTACCAATTCATGGTTAACAGTATTTTTAACGAAAGGATGCCAGCAACCTTCCTATTTACAGAGAACATTCTTTAAAAATCTAAAATTCTTTTTGTGTTTAAGCATTGCCTTCCAGTCCTAGATGTTGGATCTGTTCTTCACCAAACAAATTAACATGAATAATAAACTATTAATTTGATTTGAGTACCTGATTAAGAATTTCATGTTCATGAAATAAGATTCAGATAATCACTAGTACCTTGTCCGTAGTGATGTTTGAATAATATGTAGTAAATAGCTTTAATGATTTGTAACTTTTCACCACAATCTCTTCTGCCAGAGAAAAACTGCTTGGGAAAGACTGGTAACTCTGTTATGAATCAGTAACTTTGGGTTTTTTTTACATTCTCTCTGCTCATTCCTCTGTGCAATTTCTCATGGGCATTCTTACTAATGATATAATCTTTTACAAAGTAATCAAATTCCGCTGATATTTGTTTTCAAGGCAGAGATATATGTTACAAACAGAGCCAGGAACAGCTGCAGTGGGTGGCTTCCAATCAGCAGCAGGGACTTTGTTCTTTTGGGGACATCAACCCCCTTCTGATCCTGTTAATTGTTCCCAGGAGAGCCTTGCTATAAGCCTGTTCCACCTTGCTAATCTCCGTAGAAAACATTCTAAATAATTTATATTGCCAGCTCACCTAGGAGCTCTTGGCACATCCCTGGAACACCTAGGAGTTTTCAAGGACATAAGTAAGTATGGTTTGGATGCACAGAATGACATAAATTCTAGGGTCATTCTCTAAATTCTGGGTATGAAACATAATTTTGCTCAAGCACTCACACATGGGAGATAAAATCCTTTTTATTGTCAGAAGTGGTAATTATGGAATTAGTTTTGTATGCTTGTTTGTGAATTTAGGAATTGTTTGCATGATTGGTAGAACTAGAAAAAGAAGTCAGTTTTGAAAACTCTTCAAAACCAACACTGACAGATTTTGACTTATGGATTTTATTTTCTTATTTTTATTTTTTAAAAATGTTCTCCCCAATAGATATTTTTATTTATAAGTTTATTCACCACCTGTTTCAAATCACTTGAGATTAGTGGTAGGGAATTCTCAGATTCACTTTTTTGGTAGTCTACAATCTTTAGAGGTATGATATTTGATCTTTTCTTACATATTTTAAGACGTGAAGTTGAAAAAATCTCCTACCCTCAGTACATTTTATATTTTGACTGATTACACTTCACTCACAGAGTGTGATGGAGGACTCTCATCTCTTTAGAGACTATTCCTTCAGTTTTTATGTTGCTTGTATTCCTTAAAAAAATGACTGTTCATTTTTCACAGCTACTGTTTTTTTATTCCTCCTTGTTTTCTCCCAGTTTCTCAGAATAGATGACAGAGGTGGGTGCAAGCAAATTTCGAAAGATGTCACCAGTCAAACTTAGATCTACTTAGTGGCAGACATTCAGCAATAAAACAACAAAAAAGGATTGCACTGCAGGCCATTTAGGTTAGCAAATGCTGTATGAGTGAACCACCAATAGGCTGGCAGACAGGACCAGATGTGCTATTTAAATGGATTAGGTGGGCCAGTTAACCATTATTAAGGAGTCATTGCAATTCATTTAATTGAATCTGTTCTTTTGGCAGTGATCCCAATAAATAGGCATTTAATTGTCCAGAATGCCTGTGGTAGATAAACCATTTCAGACTAAATATGATCTACTTCTTACATGTTCGATAGTTCCTTTTAGCAGCATAAGCATAAACTTAAAAAAAAATGTTTTTAAAGGTATGAATAACTTGAAAGCACTGATATTGCTGCTTTTGTCAAACCTTTGGAGTGCTGCAGGCTTGCCTGAGTGTGAAGAATAAGGCAGCATATAAGGAAAGGTGTATAAACTTTTCAGGGAAAGCTTCAGTACTTGATCAAAATAATAAGCCAGACTCTTCTGTAGTAAGTCTTGCCTGAATGGAAATATCTCAAAAGGTCTAATCAACAATGCCAGGTTTTATAGCTCTTCACACTTCAGAATTTCCTCAAACTGTTGAGTCTTGTGATGCTTACTATCACTACAAATTGGAAAGATATGGACTTCCTGTGCTTTATGGATGGAAAGAATTAAAGGAAGGAATTAAACATTTGTGGTTAAAACATTTGAAGGAGAGAAAGGGGCATACAGTTTAAACCTGTGCTTTCTGAAATATTAATACATTTTGCTCTTAAGAAGTTAAAAATGCAGCAACTTGAAACACGTCAAAGCTGGAAGTCTTTCTGGAGTCCCCTGCAGGTTTCATGAGATCATTAACCATGGTTTGTATGGGGGCCACGTTTCTTCCCTGCTGCTTGTAGCCATCCCATTGTGCTGTGGGAGATTTAGGGGCTCAAATGAGACTCAACAGAATAAACACAAGCAGAGAAGCATCAGTGGGGTGTGGAGGTTAGTGTGCCATTGTGATGCCTTCTAGGAGAAAAAGGATTTTGAGTTTTGGTGTGTGTTTTCAGGTCTGCGTCTATATTTTACATTCAGCCATCATTACCTGCAGACTAGAAAGCATTCTACAGAAGTAATCATCTGCATCTGTCCTCTCTGAGCAGGATGAAATAATTGCTTGCTACTGCTTATTTCCCAGAATCTGATATTCTTTTACACAGCTTCAAAAGCGGAGGTAGCCTAGCCTGTTTTCTAGAAAAGTATTCTCTGTTACAGTTTCTGAGTCTTGAGTATCTGAGGAAGAAACAAAATCAGTGTAAGACTTCTATATAAAAGATGAGTGAGACACTTCAGAATTTGTTATAGGGCCATGAATTTTAGAAGGAATCTGTGAAAATATTGGTGTACTATAAGTTTCAAATATGTATTTCATTTCCACATTTGGACTTCCTTTCAGATCAGTACACCTCCAAGTAATTTTTTTTTTGCTTGGATGAGCAGATAAGGAGGTAGGTGTTTTCCATGTAAACTGATGTTGAAGCTTTTAGCACTCCTTTACCTAACAGAGACCTGAAAATGATCAAGCACAGTATTCCTGACAAAAAAGTAGCTCATGTTCTCTGGTTTCAAAGCCTGAAACTCCACAGAAATTGATTCCGTGCGAGGTAAAATTCACTCTTTTTCAACAAAAGGGACTTCTGAAGCTCTGTTGTGTGCAGCTGCCCAAGACTCCCACTGTGTCTGCGTTCATGGGTTTCAAGAGAAGTGGACAATTTCCAACCCGAAGGAAACTTTGCTTCTGCTTTAAACTTCACAGCTGGCTGTGCTAACAAGCCCAAGTTCAAAGCATAAATAAGCACCTACTTGAAGAGTGTATATGTGGATGGTAACAGAAAAAGAGGAAAGCAAAATGTAGGTTAAGAACTAAGCCAACCTGAAACTCAATGTGAATGTTTGTTTTTTCTGACTCCTGACAGAGTTTATGCTGACAGAAATCAGTCAAGTAATAAACCCTTCCAAGGTAACTGTATGCTAAATATCATAGTTTGCTTGCAATTGCTTGTACAAATTTGCTGAGAATAACGAAGAATTTGGCTACTTTAAGTGGCAACAGTAAATTATATATGTTCACTGACACTTGATTACTTTATACTAATTGGTTTAGTAAGTACCAATTATATCCCTTAATGGTTTTCTGAATGTCAATGGATCAGCTACATTCCTCATTTTCCTATGTATTTTGTAGTTAGAAAATGAAGCAGTTAAGATTCCTCTTTCACATCTATTAGTCATCATTATGTACTATAATGAAATGGTATTTGAGATGTAATGATATTTGCAAACATGTTTAGACTGAAGTTCTCAACATTCATACCAAATATTAACCCCTTATATTACTCTAAGTAGAAGCATGAGGAGAAAAACCATGGAGGAGAAAATCTGTTAGAATACGAAGATAGGAAGAGAAGGAATTTTATTCATTTTTTCTAGCATCCATAATAACATTGGCTGACTAATTAACCAAATTGTAAAGGCTTTGTAATGACCCTGTCTAATCAACCATGAAGCTGTTTATTAATGTGATACTGCGGTGGTTCATCAGAACAGTAGCAGTCCATTGATGTTACTATAGATACTTGGTTGATATTTTGTGCTGAAATTTTTCTACTGAAGAATATCTTGATGAAACTAAAAGTTTTGAATATGTCAAATCCAATGAAAACATAGATTGTCTCAACATGAAATATAGTTTGGTTTTGAATTGGCATTTGGAAATGAAATGACAATCTTCATTTCATTTTGACATGGAACATTGCTTCATTTTAGATAAACGTACAGCAAAACAAAAATGATACTTTGTGTCAAAATGTTGATAGGAAATGACAATGATGAAATCTAGAACATCCCATGCCCATATTCTGTTTGAATTGAAGAACTAAAATGTCTGTTTTGGAAAATACAGTACATTTTCATCATACACAAGCAGCTTAAAAGGAACTATGTCTTGCTAGTGCAAGTAAGTGTGAAAAATACGTATTTCAAGAAATAACATCCGTATTCTGTGCATGATGAGGCAGATGAGGGTAGCTGTAGGTGAACTTGCTTTCCCACAGCAGACTAGGCACAGAATAAACTGAATATCATGTGATGTTTCAGGCTGCTTGGCTGCTTTTGGCACTCACACTCTCATATTTATGGCTGGCCTGAGGACGTACACCCTGCATGGTGGAATGCAGCAAAGGCATATCCTTATTTAATGTCTAAGCATGGGAGTAGTTGTTACTCTGAGATGTCAGCTGGTTATTTCTTAGTGAAGCTGTCATGGGGATTCCGTGCTGTGGAATTTATATTACTACCTTAAAATGTTATACGATTTCTTTAGATTAAAGAACATTGTCAGTTAAATCAACTCCACATTTTATATTCGTCAACTTCCCTCTGTTCTTAGTGTGTTCTGAATTTAAAAATTTGAATTTGCTTTCAATTTGAGTTACTCTCTCTGCTATAACATTTTGCTTTTATGCAGATCTCTGGTCCTTTGCCTGTAAAAATGTGGTTTATTTTTGCTTTAAAATAAATATGTTTTAAATTTCTGAATAAACAGTTGACATAAAAACACAAGCTAACAATGTTTTATGGGTGGAATGTCATTTTGTGTCAAAAATCTCAAGAAAGTTCCATTACATTTTTTTTTCCAATCAAAATCTGACATCGCAACTCAGTGTAACCATGAAGTCTTGCTGCCTATTGTTATTGTTCATTATTTGTATGATTGAAGGACCTGAACTACCAGTCAGAACTGAGACCTCCATCATGTCAATGCAAAGACTCCACAAACTTATTTTCAGCCTGTGAAGAATGCAGGAAATGATTAAATGCTGAACAACAGATATATGTACTAAAGGGAGTGTTCGATTATTCAAGACAGACTACATATGGCTGTAAGTGATATAAAGCTGTTAAAAGAGAAAAAGTAATCTTCCTTATGTACGTGCACACTCTCAGAAGATGATGTGGTGCTAAAAGCAAACTTATTTATGTCACTGCCTGATCCGGGAATCTCATGGAGCACATATATACAAAACAATGTCATGCAAATGCACATTAAACACTCTCTCAGGTACTATAATATCTCTTTGCAGGCACATTAGCATTGCATGATGGCCAGGTTGAAGAACTATGCTAGTGTAAATCTGTTAAGAGTTAGACTGGATAGATCTATACGGAGCAGCATTGCAGAGTAGATCTAATCAAGGTTGCTGTTGTATTTAGTGAAGAATTTAAGGAAAGATTAATGGGGAAAATTTCATACTGTATATCTGCAGCAGAATGGAAAGTGTTTAAACTGCTTTATGCCCCTTTCATGTTGAGTAACTCCAATATTTGGAGCTGTAACTAAGTCAAAATCCAATGTCAATTAAGTACATATACCTCTCCCTTTCCTTAAAAAATCTAAGTGGTCTTTTAGAGACTTTGATAATTCTTGAAGATCACTGTTTGTAATACTTCCTACACTACTTAAAAGTCCTCCTGTGAATTTTCTTTGGCTTTGGTCTTTGAAGCTGCTAAAAATGCATCAGTGCAGGAATAATCTATTTTCCATTGTTTCAAAAAAGTTGGTGTAACTGAAAATTACTGGAACTGAAAGGGAGAAAAATTGATATCCTCAAAGAAAAAAAAAAGTGCAACAAAGTCTAAAATTAAAATGTACTGAAGCAGATTTGATATAGCACATAGCAGGCATGAGCTAAATGGACTGTTGCCAAAGCTGGATATTACTTTTTTTTTAGAAGAAGAATCTATTTGGAATTCTGTGATCAAACTGGCAAAAGCATAACTCATCATAATGTTAAAAAAATAACAAGCTTAGTGCAAGCAGCTGCTGATGCCTACTAATATGTTCCCATCAGGGATGGTCTGTTTGGTAAACTGTGCATTGAATAAGTGTTTGCAAAACCTAGAGTCTGCAATGAACTCAGCTACTCATCGTATTGATGATCTTGAGTCCAGTGCTCCTCAGCTGCTCTTCCTGGCTATTTTTATCTTAATTATATATACTGTAAGTCTTTGGAACAGTGCTGTTTCATATTACCCTGCAAGCTGAGTGAGACCCTTGGTTTGTCCTCTGCCTCTATACATCCAAATTTCAGAAACCCTTATTGGCATGTCCCTCTGCTTCCCACACCTGTTTGTGCCTCCCCAGCTCCTCAGGTTCCTGTTTCTCCCGTCTGCTCTCTCTTGCTTCAAAAGCTGCAGTGGTTTTAGACCCAGCAGTATCAGGACCATGTTTCTGATCTCCTGGGAAGATGTGTGCCACACCAGTCGGGCTTGTGTCGTTGCCTTGATGTGTCATATACTTTAGTGTTTCAAGCACGTATTATGATGACTCTCTTGAATATATATTTGTTTCCAGAACTGAATAAGTCAGAGCCTGTCTCAGTCACACAAATCAACAAGAAATTAATGAAAGTTCATGAACAGAACACTCAGGTCTGGCCATGCAGTCTCTAGTTTTCTCAAAGTGAGTATTTTATATGTAAACTGTAAAGCCGAGCAACTGATTCAAAATAAGATGATTTCCAAGGAAGTCTGTAGTTTAGGAGTGTTTAATGAAGTATGAGGATTCCAAATATTTTAAAATCTGGAAAATTCTAATTCAGTCGCATTGCATTGTTACAGGAAGGCTAACAATTTCTGTTACATTCTGCAAATTTTTTTTCCATGAAGGCAAGAGCAAATACCCCTGAGTAAACATCAACTGATAAAAATGGTTTGTAAGAAATTCTTGGTTTCCTAATTGAAAAACTCAATCTAATAATATACTTCTTCCAAAGGACTTTATTAGCTAAGCTTTTCTTTTCCAATTAAAGTCACTACAACATTTTTAAAAATGTTCTTTTCCAGCAGACACTGGGGTTTAATATCTTTTTATTACGATGAATGTTGTACGCCTACCATGTTGCATATCTTCCCTCAACATTCTGTTTAAGAGGAATGTAAACTAGAGTTTTTTGTTTGTTAATTTGGGTAAAAGGGGATTAATGGTAAATTAATAGTATATGTCAAAGAAGGGAAAAATGAATTATTTATGTGAGACCTCTTGCTAAGTGCTGATACTAGAGACCCTATTTTAAGGGATTTATATTAATGGGATGTCATATGCAGTAAGGAATAAACCACATGCTTAATGTAGGTAAAAGCAGTGAAATAAAATAGAGGAAGGACTAGATGAAGCTTGCAATTATTTTATTTCTGGCCAACTAAGTTTGTAAAGTGCTTGAGGAAAACAAGAATGGATCATAATGATTGAGACTAGCTACAGTTAAATGCAATTGAGCCTTTTCAGTTTCAGCAATTTTTTAAAGTTCTATATATGTTTAATTGTCTTATGTATAGCAAGGCATACATGTATGGACTCTGGCATGATTCAAAACTGAAAATAAATACAGGAGAAAAAAAAGGCCACTTTAAAAAAAATATTTACTTTCTTACCCTATACTTGCTATTTACTGAATCACAACGCAGTGTAACATCACGATAACAACACATTATGGATTATAGGAATAAACAAAACAAACAAACTGAAGTCAATTTATAATTCATTCAGAACTGTAAATTAATTCACATGCTTTGTTGGCAGTTCTCCAAATATTTCTCAGCCCATGTGACACACGCGGTGTAACGAACCAAAATGAAGACTTTCTAAAATGATACAATATGAAAATGAATTTTTTTAAAGAAAGAGCTTAGAAAACCTTTCACTCCTTAATAAGCATAGCAGTATTTTGAAAAGCCAAACTTTCATACAAATGAAGAAAAATTCATCCAAATATTTTTTTTCAATATTTGACATATAGGTAACACTGACGCGAGTTTATGTTGAAAGTGTAGAATTTTCATGTTTTTAGTGAAAGTCCACATGTATCCAATAAACACATATTTATATAGTCGAAAAAGCAAAGGTTCTAATTTGGCTTTAGTCAAAACTGTACACTGAAAGAAAATCATTTCAAATCAAATTCAAATTATCCTGCATCCAAACTCTTGTGAAAATTGTGTCAAATTGTAAATTTTATCATCTGCTTTGAATTCTGTTCTTAATATTATGCTAGTCAATTCCTCAAAATTACCCTAGAAATTAAATGTGTCAAGGAACAACTTCTAACATTGTAGTACAATGTATTTTTTTTAAATATGCAGTTTTACTCCTTTGTTTATGTAAGGAAAGTTGTGATTGTTACTTGATTAATTACATTTGCCCTATTTTTATTTCCCTTGGAGTTTACTAAATTATTCATTCCCTTAATTCAATATGTAAGGTGAAACACTATAAAAAGAACCCAAACATGCATCCACAGATGTAATCTATTTTAAATACTTTTCTACAATATTGCATTTTATTTTGTGGCTTTATAACATAGCACCTCATGTTATATAGGCTAGCATATTACATGCAATAATCAGTATATACAGAATCTATGCATTCTGTTCTAGTTTTAATCTGGTCTGTAGGTTTCAGAGACATTCAGAACACAGACCTTTTTTACTGTGCTATTACTTATTTTGTCCTTTGATCCTTTCCACTTTCCCAGTTGTCCCTTCTGTCTCTTTAAGTTGACTTGGTTTGGAAATTCAATACAAAGTACACTATAAAAACATCATACCATCTTATGTTTGCAATTTGATGTCAAAGAGCATTATATTTGCTCTTGCTTACAGAGTAGGTTTTACAGATTTTGTTATGGGTTTCCTGAAATGTATTTCAGGAATCAGAGTCCTGATTCCCAGCTATGTCCTCAGATGCACAATTTTGCTGCTTTGGAAACCTGAAAGTGTAAAGCTTAGCTGTTTTCACCATGTTGGAACCCTTTGGAAGAAGGTTTTCATAAAGCCTGTGACACATAGCAATATTTTACTTTTCATTCTCTGTATGCTGTTGTGTAACTTTATTCAGAATGGCCAGATAAAACTGTAATCCTCTGAGTGCATTCTGAACATGCAAGCTGCTATCCAGTATTTCTGCTTCTTTCCAATACTATCAGTATTCTCTGAGAACAACCAAAGATATAAAGGAGTAGGTGCATACAGTGTACACTTATCCAAAAATTCCTTGGAATTACTTGAAGTATTTAGGAAAGCTGACATGCCGTAAGTATGCAGCCTTTTTCAGGCTTCTCAGAAAGCATTGATTACTTGTACTTTGTAGGTCAATGAGTGTATGATTTAGACTCCAGAATGCTGACAGCACTATAAAATTGACTGCTGTGTAGGTATGTTCTACATGTGGTGTACTCAATGGTGTAGATACCAATACCTTATTCCTCCCAGTGAAAATGAGATTGAATGTTACATACTTTGTAGACATAATCAAAGAAGCTCCTGTTGCCCTTGATTCTACCTGTAAGTCATACAGATGATACTTGACAGAAAGGAATTCTGCAACATTAGACATGACTTTGAGAGAAAATAGACAAATACCAGCATACTCTTTTGCAGCTCCAAGAATGAGGGCAGTCACTTGAAGGCAGCATCTGCTTGCCACATCAGTGACTCAAATGACATGTCCATTTTCTAATAATTTATGTCATTTCTGCAGGCTGCAGTAGAAATTCATCGTAAGAGCAGCTCTATCCTAAGTAGATGATTGTCATTCTTATTAACTGAGGAATTGTCAGTGATACGAGATTTTCAAAAGCTTAAATGAGAGATGTTAAAATATCCAATCCAAAGAAAACAAATGAATATCATCACAGTATAGCTTGCTGAGATAATAGCTTTGCAGAAAACTTATATCAACTCCATATGCTTATCTGGTTTTTACTTTTGTGTGAAGGAGGAATGGTAGTTTGGCACCAAGGGTAATGTAGTCTAAAATATGGAGGATATCATAATCTTTGTTTTTTCTAATAGAGACTGTAGGGTTCCCTTATTCTGCTTGTTGGAGTGTAAAAGGGCATAAAAATCCAAATGATATTCAGATTATTATCTTCCTTTCTTCCTTTCAGAAAAACTTGTAATGAAAATAAAATATAAGACCTTCTGGACTGATTCAACTAATAGACATTTTCCTAACAGGTGATTTTGTTTCAAAGTGAGACACATATATTTCATGAAGGAAAAGAATACATATTGTAAAATGTCATAGTGGAATGTTGAAAAATTGCATTTTCAGCAAGGAATAAATAGGAATAAGTAATAAGAAGGCTTCTTCTGCTATGACCAAGTCTTTCCAAACAACAACAAAACCCCATTTTCAGAAATGATGTCATTATCAGTATTAGCTAGAACCAAGGTGAACTAAACTTCAGCCTTACTGTGAGTACTTAGTATTTCTTACAGAATTCTGGAGATCTGACAAAAGCATTTGTCTTAAAATGGGCTGAGATAGTTCATTCATATAGACTAAAGAGCTATATTTTTCAGTAGGTAGGCTTTATGTTGGTGTTTGTTGGGATTGGGTATGACAAAGAGTAAAACAGCAATGGGATCAAAACTGCTACCTGCCTTTCTAATACGTTAAAGCACTTAAATATTTTGACACAAGGAGCTGAGATTTTAAAATGCTAAGCACTACAGCAAAATGGATTAGCCTTTAGTAAGGGGAGCTTCAAATTGCCAGTGCCAGGGGGTTAATGGAAAACAGTGTGTCACATTTCCTGATTTACCCTTTCACTATCTTGTCCAAAACACCTGGGTAATATGTTACTCATAAATTATAATTCAATAAGCATACTTTGAGTTTCAGCCCTCACTCTTTTCAAAAGTTTCAAATAAACTGCATTGAGATGCTGGCTATGTGGAAAAGTATTCCTCTTTAGTTTGTGTCGTGAAAATATCCTATGGGCACAGTGAACATAAGGCAGAATTGATCAACCTTTTAGATCTACCACTCAGCCCCTGAGACACTGAAGATCTAGAGATACCTTAACATTTTCACAAATCTACAGATACTTTAACATTATCACTGCGTGCTCATGGGAACAGGCATATTATTTTTAAATGAGTTATTTATTGATATCTGTTACAGTTTGCTGAGAACACAAACATTTTGTCTGTGATTGTAAATTTGAAAAATACAGTAAGGGTTATTATTTTCATCAACTCTTTGAGTTCACAATAACGTATGTGGTATATTTCCTAGGTGATGTATGTCTAACTTCAGTTGCATCTTTTCTTCCTAGCACTCTAACTTCAGCACTGACAGCAGATGAGGCATGGCAGATGCCTAGCTTGCAATAGCTTTCTTTACCTAACCCACTGTATGCTTTTTGGCTAGCAATAAATTCCGTGCTGCCCTGGCTGAGCCACTACCTACACGGGATCTTATCCAGATCCTTACAAAGAAGCTGAAGCAGGTAATGTGACCATGCTGCCTCAAAATCTCTGCCACTTCTGAGTTTCTGTTTCCCCCTCTTGCAAATGGTATACAGCTATCATCTGTGGTCTTGCAAAACCCCAGTTTTGCAAGAAGATTTAAGGTTTTACAATGCTTACATATTCAGAGATGTTTACGTGTTAACTCCTGCCATTTGCGTAATGGTATACATATTTGAGAGAGAAGAGATTTATCGTGAGTGTATTCGTTTGTCCTCGGCACAGCAAGTCTTTTTCAGGGAGAGGATTTTGCCCCCTCATTTCTATATCTGATCCTGACATAAACCAGTGTGCCAAATGCTAAAGTTTCCTACAGGCCTAATAATTTCTATGTGCCAGCTGATCATCCTACTCTCCTCCTCCTGTACCCCAGGAGACTTGAATAGGTTCTGCTCTTTCTGCCTCTCTCCCCTCATCCTGTTTCCCCCCAACTTTGCCCATGTTCCTCTCTGCCATTCAGTCAGTGGCATATTTTTTTCCAGACATCATGCCAAAGAAAATCTAAGAAAATGTAGCAGGGTAGTGATCAGTATCAGTTCATGTAAGATCCAAATACATCAAGAATCGCAGGAACATTTCTACCACCAAGCGGTCTTGTATGTTGTTGAGCAGTAACTATGAGTGAAATAACTTGCCACTCCCTTCTTGACATGCTTTGTTGCTCAAGTCCTTTATTATAAGGTTTTTAGCACTCTATAAGTGTTAATATATAGTAAACAGAATATACACTTATTTCTTACCGCTCTTTCATTTTCTTTATTGTCTTTTGATAAATATTTAAGTCAACAAATTTCTGTTTTTCTTTCCATTCTATTTCTTTCTGAAATGAACATCAGGATATTTTTTCAGTGTTAGACTTACCATCCTTTTTCAGTTTCCTCTGCAGCTCTTCCAAGATAAATTCAAACTATTTTCTTGATGAATTCACTATGTCTGTTCTTTATCTTCAAAGAGCTTTGCAGCATTGAACATACCTTTCAGAAGATGCACCAAACAAAAAGACTTTTAAAAGGTGAAGTTAATAGTAGACACAAAGTCTTGATCTCAGTGAAATTAGTGGGGCTTTGGTCATTAATTTTCTGTAGGAACAATGTTTTACTCTGGAAAATAAAAAAATCTGATCCTATGCCCATCAATGGAAGGAGCTGCATTTTGTTCAGAATGAAAGAGCAGTTCAAGGATTCAACTACTGCTTGCAAAAATGCCTAAATCCAGAGGTTTGTTATACCATGAAACTTTTGGTTCAAAATATACTTTATTTTTGTATTTTATTTTCCTACAGACATAATGTTGATTTTTTTTTTCTATTTTTCATTACTGTTGTATCATATAATGTATCAAGCAATGTCATGTTGTTAATGTATTCAAACAGCAGACACACTACAATATTAGTTCTTGAACAGTGCTATTTTGCATTCTGCCTGCTCTCCTGCTGTAATTCTTCCTCTTGTACATCAGTTTGAAAGCTCTGCAGCTCACTTATGCATGAAGTTTGCTGAGCTAGTGGAAAAGGCTAAAATATGGGAACATGGGTTGAAAGGAAAGCTGGAATGCTCAAAGTACCACTGTCTCTAACCTGCCCAGCCTTTAATATTTAGCAATTTAAGTTTCATAGTATGATGGTTCTAGTTAGCTTATTAAATTTAAATGTGTCTTATCATGATGGCACATTAATCTCTTCTCTGTGTTCTAAAGCAAACCTTTCATTTTGCGTCTATTTTATGTAAAATTTTTGTGACTGTATGCTATGAATTTACAGTATTAGGTGTAGGATTTCCCTTTTGAAAAGCTTTCCCATATCAATTTTTCAGATTGATTTTAGATATAGTGCCTTTATAGAGATACGAGAAGTGAGAACAGTTTGCCCCACTGACAAGGAAAGTGTGGTATGTTAGGCGAAAATAAATAACTGCACCAGAGACTCAACCTCTATGATGGTCTAGATACCAGTATGTGCCACGGATACGTAAAGATGTTAAACAGAAATTGATTGGATTACATTTTTTTTTTACCATTGATCTAGTTGCTCTTTTATTTTGTTAATAAGAAGCAAATTGTATCTTAGCTTTTATTCTTTCTATCAAACTTATGATAATGATACTGAAAGCTCGATCAGATACTGCACACAATCTTTTTGTAGTGTTTCATATTTATTAAAACAGAACACTTGTTTTCTCAGTTATCTTACTTTCTTTGTAGAGCAATCAAATCAAGTAGTTCTGTTTTGTATTCTTTTAATTTTTTTTTTAACTTTTCTTTCATCTTTTTCTGCCTCTGGGACATTTCATTACATAAAATTTAAAATGCACACTGTGTTTACTCTGGCTTTTACTGAGATTCTTACACCTACAATATTTTCATTATTGCTACACTGGAAATTCTTTTTTATTTTTAATACTTGTTTACAGATTTTCTGCCTCATGCCTTATGAGATTTTTAAGTACATTTTAAATAAAAACAATAGTTAACATACTTAACTTTTTAACTTTTTTTCCCACTTCTGACAAGCCTGAGGATATTAAAAAAAAATAGTGAATAGATTGTGCTATGATTGGGAAATAGTCACCCTCCTCTTATGAAGATACAACAAATTCCACCAGATCACTCTGATCTCTTTCTGAAGTATTGGCAAAAACAGTTTCTGACCCTATAGGGAAATACATAATTCAGTACAAAGAGGTAAGAGTTGGTGACTGCAGCTTTGTTTAGAAATTCTCAGAAGTAAGATATATACCAAAATAGTTCTTTGAGCTTCAGACTTAAAAAAAGAAAGCATGTCACCTATTATACTCAAAAGTGTTAATGTCCTTTCTTTTTGACAAACTGTGCTTCCACATTCATGAAGAGTATATATAGGTTCTTGACTAATGGAAACTCTGTTTTCCTTAAGTCTCAGCATGTGTATCAAGAAGCACCATGCTACCATTTCTGCTTTGTCCTCTTTATCATCTTCCTTACACACTTGGTAGTATTCAAGGAGAAAATTAATACTGAAGTAAGCCACATTTCATGTAGATGTTTTTCACAGCCTAGGACTAGTATATGCTGCTTCTTATCCAGTTAGAAAAGGGCCTATCAAAAATGCTATTTTGGAGACCCGAGGAAAGACTCTCCCCTGGTCAAACCAATATCTGAAGCCTGATTCAGTGTTCAGCAACACTGAACCCTAAGGGTAATAGGAGTGACAACGAGACAGATTAGCTGGCCCCAAACAAAATAAATATTATTTTAAGCAAAAGCTGTTATTTTCCAGAAATCACATGAGACCCATGTCAGTGTTTAAAGGATAGCAGATACTGTAGAACTGGGATTATGGAATGTTTTGCATTGTGCTCATCAAAGAGATCATGATGATTTATGTAAAACACAAAGTTTCATTGTAAATGATCTGTCATGATGATGCAAATGATCATGCTGACCACAGTATTCAGACTTCCATCATATGGGCAGAAATTCAGGAAATGTATTGTATGTTGTAACCCCAGAGAAATTAAACTCATCCAGAAAAGTAATCAGAGGTCAGAAGATTATTTAGGGATAGTCTGCCTGTGACTCTAATAAAAGAAAATAACACATTATAGACATAACATGCTGTTCCCACCAGCCCTGGTATAAGTATAGCAGAAGTCCTGTGTCTGATTTTGGTGCTTTTTTCCATGAGGCATGGGCCATTCATGCAAAAGACAAAACAGCAATCTCAGTCTCAGGAACCTGTGTGTGAAGAAACATTAGAAGAATGTGATTGTTCATTCTGAAGAACATGACAAGATGGAATAATAGCTATTTTCAAAATGTAGCTGGAGAACAAATGAAAATAAATTGGTTACCATATGCTGGAGTGTTGGACATGTAGTAGTCTTAATTAGTTGCAAACAAAATATAGGTTATACACTAAGAAATGGTAAATACTAATTTATTTAATTTAAATAAATGTAATTCATTCAAATACTTAAATACTAACATACTAAATGCTAAACAAATGTATATACTGAATTAAATTTGTTGAAAAGGTTGGGTATCTTCTGCCATTTAATCTTTTTAAAAGATAAGCTGGATAGACGTCTTTCAAGAGTGTGCTATGTATAATTTTGGGAGAAGAGAATATATAGAATTCTGCTTCCTCAAATGACATATAGGTATAGCTGAAAAGCTGTGTGACTTTGTGCCAGCCCTGACTTTGGCAGATTCAGCTCTGTCTGGCTGGGCTAAATGATGCTGCAGTAATACTTGAAGGAGAGGGAATACAGAGACCACGGTGAACCCAAGGGACAGGCAGAGAGTCTGGCGGTGTGGCATCACAGTTGACGTAAGAAGCAAAAATAGCAGCAGTGACTTTTGGCAACAAAAATTGTGGAGCTGTTGGATGAAGTCATCGCCTGAGGTCACATCTACTTCTCTGATGCCTGAACACTTTCCATGAAAGAGGAAAAACTTTGGGAAATTCAATTTACTCTGCCAGTGAAACATTAACACCATGTGTCCTTTGATTTGAAAGTGTCAAGAAATGCAGCCTTCATAGGACACTGCTATTTCTGATGTGTTTGTTTCAAATAAATATATTAAAAGTGCAAAACCAGGATGCTAAGCCTGAAAAATTGCACAGGAAATTTATTCAAATTTCTAGATTTCTTCTTTTCCCCATATTCTCAGAAAAGTAAGTTCTACTGAGAAACTGGTTAGGCAAATAAATTCTACTAAGAAAGAGGACTTCTGGTGAAAATTTATGTTGGCTTCATTTTTAAATCGAAGTTGCCGACCCCTACAGGTATGTCCACAAGTACTAATAACAAGGGCAAGACACATTAAGTAGGTTGTTGGAATAGTTTTCCAAAGTAATTTTGCTTTAGTCTGGCCCAAAGCCAAACAGAAATTTATTAAATAGATTAAATGGTAAAGCTAACGGCAGTATTTCAGACCTCAGCCCTAAATGGGAAATAAAAGTTCCACAGAAAATTGGAAAATTCATCTGTAAATGGTGACTACTCAACTATGCAGTATGCCTGTGGGCAACCTTTAATATAGTTATAATTAAAATATGTGTCAAAAAACGTATGCTCACTCTTTCAGCGATAATTGGATTAATATTCAGTTGACATTTTCAGTAAATAACATTGGTCAGTGTCAAGGAGTAGCAGCAGATAGATCTCATTAAAAATAATAATAGATGGTCTGCCAAAATGTTGTGAGATGAGCTACCCAAATTTTGATTTTTTCCCCCCAGATATGTAGGGCTCTTTCCTCATCTCTCCTCTCTTGCCATTTCTTTTGTCAAGCATACCAGATATTTCTTTTTCTTCTGTTCTTCTCTACATCGTTGTCAGGATAAGCTATCTGATAAAATTGATGATTCTCTTTGTAGACACTTCTTTGACCATTAAATATTGCCACCAGAAATTTCTGCTCTCTGTGGCCTCTCTTGGTAATGGTGCATCTTCTGAGTTATTTCCAGGGATGTTCCTGGAAATCTTCTACCTGTGGAGATATGGTCAAACTTATCTTTGGAAGTCTATGCTTCTCAGAGGATTTGAGTCCCTTTTGGCCACAGAGCATCTTCCCTACTGTCTTTTCCCATTCACGGAACTGGATACTACTCTTCTGGCAGTGCTGAATATCCTGTCAGGTTTCACTCTTCTGCAATCCAGAAAATTAAGCTTGATAGTCTCTGCAGTTTCAGATCTCAAATCTCATCCTGGCAGGCATCATTCTTCATTTTTTTTGCATTTCTTTTGCTTTCCATTGCTTTCTTTTTCTCCTTGCATCCTTCTGATTCTTTCTTTATTGAATCAGGCTTTTTTTCTTAGCATCTCCCTTTTCTTGTGTCCTCTTAGTATTCTGATTTTCCCAGTGAATCTGTGACAGTAAGGATCTTTAAACTCTGTGTCTGCTCTTAACAAAGATGGGAAAAATGGAAGTGATGAAAGGAAAATCTGACAGATTGAAGCAATCTTAGTACAAGGATATTAGAAAATACTGAGAATTAGTGAAAAATATTGAGACAGTATACTGAAAATACGACTGTGTGATGACAATGTTTGTTAGAAATTCATGTTGGACCCAGCTACTACTGAAGTTGATTTTGCTCCAGTGGAAACTGGGATAGACCATTTTCAACTCTACCACAGTAAAATCATTAGAGATTTGGTAGAAAACCACATATATTGAAATTCTTTCAGCAGTGCTAATAATGGATTTAGTTCCATCTCCGTTAACAAAGCCATTTTCAGGTTAATCTGAGGAGGGCTCCCATGCATTTGCATCAGCAGATCCCATAGCTTGTGCAACAATGAGAAATTTTCAGGTGTTCCCATACTGCTATGTGTGACAGCCAAAAACTCAAAATGATCATCAACCAAGTTCTAGATATTTTCATCTATGTTAAGACACTCTGCTGTAACCTATTACCTACTTTAGTGTACATTTTCCTATAGACAAATATAAAGGAGTAGAATATTGTCTCAGAAAGATTCCAAAATTGGTTTGTTAAAGAAGGGTTTACACCTAGTTCAGTGTTAAGATTCCAGATATATTTTAAATAAACATCCACATAGCTATTAAAATGTATTCTAATTTAGGCTACTGAAAACCATAATTTAAAATGTTTTTAAATTAAATGAAGTATTTGATTCGTCCAGGCTGGAGGGGAAGGGAATGGCATGGAGCTGTGTCAGGGGAGTGGCAGGTGTGTGTTAGGGACAGGTTCTGCACCAGAGGGCAGTGAGTATGGAACAGGTTGCCCAGGGCACTGCACACACCCCTGAGCTGCTGAAGCATTCAGACAACAGTCTCAGACATAGGGTTTGAATTTTGTGGGTCCCTTCCAACTCAGGATATTCTATGATTCTATGATTTAATCCCATACCACAAATAATATGTTATGCTCTGCTACATCCTTTTATCCTTGCACTAAGTTATTCTGACTTTCTAGATGATGCTTTGTTGTTGTAGAAGTCCTTTGCAGTTATTTAGCAGTGATAGCAAAGGAATTTGTCTAAAGCAATGTCACTATTATTATCATAGCTGTTGTCAGTGCTTGCGTTTGGAAAAGCTTTATCTTGTGTCTCATTTACATATCTGTTATGGTATATCATGAAGTGTCAGTGATATATGAATGTACACCTGTGTTGTCTGCTGAAAAATGCCCTGCACTTAAGATATTTCTTCTCTATCATAAAGAGTCTGATTTCAAAAACTATAAAAAGCCCATAAACATTCTCATAGAAGTATCTCTGAGAGGCTGCTTTATTTTTATGTTCTGTATCATATGAAGCAGAAACTTAGGTTTCCTTTTCTCTTTTCTGCTTTCATCGTGATCTGTCATTGATATTATGCTATGAATTAGGATGTCTGTTATATAACACCAGTCAGAATGCAGTATGTTAATAAAAGAACTGAAATGCAAGTTTGCAGTTCGGGGAGCAGTTTCTTTGAAACAGAGACTTTCAGTTAATTCACAAAGGCAGTGAATTCTGAAAGTGAGTTTTGTGCTAAAGTATATGGAAAAAAGGAGAAATCTAGAGATGTTACAAATGCAGGCCATTTGTAGCATATATATTATATAAATACAGTAGAAAGATTACTAATTATTTAAATGATGGGGAGAGACTTTGATCTATACAAGAAAGAAAAATGAACAATCAAACTCTCAGCAGCTGTGAAATGTCTTCTCTTTACTGATGTTTGAAAGATTGCCCTTTGTATAACATTGAGAAACAATTTCAGAGAGGTTGTAGTTTCATTCTTAAGCCTTCATTTTGACATTGCATGTGTGCTGTTGGACTGATACTGGAATTGTAAGCATTCAGGGAGTGAATCTCATACACAGTATGTAACAAGAATTCTTGCACCACAGGCAAGTGGAGTTTTAGGAGGAAACAGTCACCATAATAACTCTGTAAATTTCATTGCAGTCCTGATCTTTCCTTTTTGCAGTATGAACTGTGAGGTTTTATCCAGACCTACAGTCAGGTCTAGTAAGGGAGTGGTGATGAATAATTGTTTGGCAAAAGTTTGGCATTCAGGGGCTTTTTGTCTCAGCTGATATCTCTACAATGTTTTGCCACAGGTTAGAAGAGAATGTGGAATGATTTCTCCATCAGTGAAAAAAAATATTCTCAGTTAGCTGGCAGTTAATTTGGCCCAGAAAATATCTTGCAGTAATTTAGATGGAGCTCACTGCAGGTCAAGATGAAGAAAAGTTCAGTGAGCTTTAATTCCTTAGTTTCCTGGTCTAGGAGAAAGAGACGTGTCACTTAGAGGGTGCATTCATGCCTCTGTGTAATGAATTGTGTACCTGCAGTGCTCATGGATGAATGTTAACAAATACATGAGGAATTTCTGGGTATATCTAAGTATGTGAACTCAATTTGGCAAGGAATTAAATAAATGCAGATCTTAAACAGCAATGGCTTTTGGAAACAGTGGCAGTTTTTGATTCCATAAATATAACATTGCTGTTGCAGAAAGGCAGAGGAATTTGAAATATGAGTCATTGGATCAGCTGTCTGGATGGCCAGAGTAATTTTAGCTACTCTTTTTCCTGTGGAATTTGTCGAAGACGTAATATCAATTTTTTTATGCATCAGAAAGCCTTATTACTTCTCTAAAAGAGGGTGTGCAGAGAATGCACAATCAGACTTCATATAATTATACACTGTTGAATCTTGTGACTGATTTCTGTGGTATGAATTGACTGTTGATTTAATTTAACCTGGAAACATCATTCTGTGGCTGAATTGATTAGCTCTGCATTTTTCTAGACTTCTTCATCAATATGTTCTTTCTCTTTCTGTCAGTTCAAGTAATACAATGCAGTTTTTTCAAGGTTCCTGTAGGACCAAGTTAATAGGTGGTGCTAGGAAAAAGAGGTGAAGAATCTTTGAATAACCATAAAATTGTGTCTTCTGACCATTATTTATGTGAATATTTTAAGTTTTCCTGTGCCAGTCAAATATTTTAAAAGGAAATCTTTCCAGAATTTATATTTTTGATTTCTTGTTTACGTGACTGGGTTCATACTTGTTCTATAACCCTTCCTCCTTGGATCATATTTTTTGGGCAATTTTGTCATGCACAGAGAAATTCTATGTGGTTTATAAGAACAAAGCAGATATTTTCAGATGAAGCACATAACAGAGAGATGGAATTAGTGAACTACTATGCTAAGCATCACTACCTCATGTAAATGGCCTGATGTCTGTTCACTGGCCAGGTCATCAATAACGTGAGGAAGGGCTGATGTCTACCACTGGCTGAATTATCTTTGTTGAATTGCCATCTGCACTTCTCTGTTCTATTTTTCAGGATTTTTTCTTTCCACTGTTTTACATCTTGAGCTGTTGGGCTTGGCATGAGGCCTGGAGTGGCATGGCCCATGGTGTGGCAGAGCAGGTCACTGAGCACCTCTCTGCGTGGGGCTCAGGATCTCTGGAGCTCACAGGCCCTCCTGTGACTCAGAAGGAACCGTAGCTGTGCCCAGAGCCAAACATTACAGATGCTGCTGAAAGCAGCTCCCCTGAGCAGAAGGCCTAGCCAAAATGGGAGCCACTGTCCCCAAAAGCAGGGCTGGTCACTGGCATCGGTCTCCTGGCCCACGCTGGAGGAGATGTCTGAGTATGCCCTAAGCCAGACTCTCCTCCTTTGGAAGCAGAGACTTGGCAAGAGGAGACTGCTTCATGCAGCATCCTGTTCTGATCCAGAGAGAGGCACATCTGAAGCCGAATATTTGGGGGTATGTTTGACACCCCCACAATAGCTGTCACTCTCTGCCAGCCTGTCCAAACACACACACCAATCTAACACATAGGCTTGCAGGTAACCACATCATACAGCTGTGGGGACAGGTTTTATTTTTTCTTTTCTGTACACCTAGCATTGTAAAAATGGATTGCCATACTAAAGTACCACAATTGCTGTTTTCAATCTCTCCTTCCCTCCATGTTTGTATGCCAAGAGTTTTAGAATTTGCTATTTATCTTTTACCATTTTCCCCATTCTTAGCGTTATTTTACATAAAGAAAGTAGCATTTTCTTCTACTGAGGTTGACAGACATTCTTCTTGCTACATGCCTTTTTTCAGTTACTTTTAGCTCAGGCAGACTCCAGATGTTTGTGATGAATTTTTCCATGCCCATTCCTGCCTCCAGCTGAATCTTTGCATCATAATGTTTCAAGCATTTCTGAGAATGATGCTATGGGAAAAATAGTTTTTTTGTCCATATGATTCAGAATCTTTCATTTGAAATACTCAAATACATCTTATTTGGCAGAGCAGGAAGAGTTGAGGAAGAAGCAAAAATAAAGATTACAAATAATGATCCAGCCCTTGATCTGTTGGATCTAGGGCAGAGGACAGGGACTTGGATTTTGGAATGTAGAGTCCCAGGAATGTGCTGGCAGGAAGATGGCTAAAGAATGTATATGTGAAACAGGATCAAGGAAAGAGGAGGGTGAAAATGTGATAGGTTGAGGTAAGGACTGGAACAAATAGAATTACCTGAGTGAGTACTCTGGGACAGGGAACTGGGAGAATCAGGGTGTCTAGGCAAGGACACTGAGATAGGAACAGTGTGAGGAGTCCAGGGAGACTCATTAGCCATAGAAATGGGGCTAGGGTCATGGCAGCCAGGATTCAGCACTGCCTTGTGGTGTTTCCCTGCGGTCCTGCAGTACTTTTTTCACAGCAGCCAGTGTCATTCTTTATGCAGAAAGGGTATTTCCGTGAAAGTCCTCAATTCTGTTTAGTAAATGAAAGCCTTGTTTGCAAGATGCTAACTTCTCTATTTATTTACTTTGCACAGTAATTTTGGAAATAGTCAGGAACATGACAATTTGTGTAGAATATTACAATGCAAGAGCTCTGCAGTACAAACAAAGTAACAAACAGCAAAAGCAAACTATTCCTCCTAATGTCATACAGAGCCTGAGGTAACACTTCAACTGGAGTTCAAAATGAAGGTGGGACTAGAAATCAATCTATTATAATTAAAAGATTGCAATTAGACTTAATTATGAATGACAACAACAACACCAAGAGGATTTTTTCTTCTTTTCAAGATCCTCCCATGCTTCCTTTTCCTTCTCTTGTTCTTTTTTGCTATTTTATTCTTTTGCCTACTGTTTAAATACAGAGGCTGATTTTACCAGCTAAGATTTCATCTTTTCTAACAGTGTAGTGCCCCATGACGAGAAGGGCATCTAACAGCACTGACTTAAAGAACCTGACTCTGGCATCGGCCAGGTCTTGAAGAAGCTGATAAGGCTGTGTGATGTGTTTAGCTTTCTCTAGCAGTAAGCTTGCAAGCAGGAGTCTGCAGTTCCTACTGAAAACACTTCCTTTCCATCTAGGAGTAACAGGTTTTGATTTCTCTTTTTTTGTCCCAGTAAATAAGAATCTTTCTGTAAATTAATCAAAAAGAACTTTTGAAATAAAAACTCTACAGTAAAAATAAGGGAATAAGAGTTGCAATGAAAAAGAAAACCCTTTAAAATATTTTAGATGTCATATAAATTCAATGCCAAGTTTACACAATGATGTCTACATCAATAAGTAAGTGGTCTGAAGTCTCTGTATTCATCACTTGAGCATTATTCAATTTTCTAAGGCAATACAGTTATATGGTCATTTTACATCTTTGACTTTTAAGGCCCAGTTAGTTCTTCAGAATTAGAAAACACACAGCAGGAAGAGAAGCAATAGAAGTTCCTGTTTTGTTCACAGATTTTTCAGTTGACGCTTTCAATTAACTGTGTGATTTAGAATCAAACTTTTACTGCATAACCCTTGTTTCTAGATACTAGATTCAGAATCCCAAGGGCTGATCTGCACGAGTACTGTGTCTCCAGGGCAATTAAATGTAAAGTGAACCACAATTTGAACATTTAAACATCCTGTATGATCTTAAATTGTTTTGAAATATTATGTCCTAATTCACTATTCAGATTCTATTCTGTGCTACAATGTCTCACCAGTAAGAATGAAACTAATATTATTTCCCCTATATCAGATTCATTTTTATTGATAATGACTGATAATAATGACAATAATTATTCTGACCCAATGGTAATATTTTTTTCCTGAAAATGAAATGGAAGAGTGTGTTCAGTCTTTTTCTCAGAGGAACAATACATACTTTTATAGCAGACATCAGCATCACCTTTCTTGATCTTCTCAGCAGCCAGGTGACACATTAAATTGTCCTATAGCACGTCTTTTTTATTTTACGGATTTGCAGATCCCTAAGATTTTTGGACTGAATCAAAGCCTTCCTACAAGATGAACTGTTCTCTTCTTGGCTTACCCTTCACAGACCTATTAAAAATTGGTCAGTCTGGTAGAGGTCTATGGGCCACAGGTTAAAAACAACTTCAGAGACACTAAACTTTATGCCTCAGTTCTCTGCAGACAAGAATTTTTCACTTAAGTAATCTACAGTGTACAAGCTAGAGATAAAAAGGAGATTTCTATGTACAGCCCTTCCTCCTGGACATTAAATCTGCTTAAATATCTCCATCTTTCAACTGCATTTTCAGTAAGATGGATGACTTTTGTGTTCATTTAGCGCATCTAGTTGTCCCATTAAAAAGAGAAGCATATAAAATGAGTGGTGGGAATTCTACACAGGATAGAAAATCAACGTACATAAATATAATTTGATTTATATAGTGGAGCAGCACTCATTCAGATATGGTCTCCAATGGCCATCCTGCTGACTACATATGTCAAAAGATGGACTGGTAGGAAGAAATGCTAATACTGCATTAGCTGAAATAGCAGTCTCATCTGGCCACCACCTGCAAACCTACCTGGAAACCACGAATGTGCTTTAAATAATGCTAGAGGGGAAATAAAGAGAAATGAAAAAGCTATCAATGCTACTAATTTAAGAAAGGATTAAAAGGCTATTTAAACAGCGCTATTTTGCAGTCTCATTTTAAATTATTCATTGTGGTGGACATGCAGAAAAAAATGACAAAGCACTGGGGATATGGTTTAATTAGCCGAAAACTTTATTAACTTAATTCACCTGGGAGCTATCTGGCAATAGCTTGTGCAGTATAGGTTTTTGTGTCCCTTTCATTCTTTACTACCTGTTTAAGAAAGGTTTTCTTCAGACTCATCCCATTCATCACTCACTGGTACTGGCCCATTGCAATTGTATGCAAGTTTAGTTGTCTCTTAGTCCACACATGTTATTTCTGTCAGTGTATCTCACCACTTTGTCCACTGCAATTTTCACAATTCAGTTCAGACTCTTCCTTCTGCCCTGGGAAAAAGCACTGGTACTCTAAAACGTGACATTTTCTTCAGTGTTACGCTAACCTCTCACAAGGTCTCAGTCTCTCAAGGTGCACAATAAGCAGTACATTGGACTGTCCTCAGGTGCCAGATTGTAGCAATGGCATAGGAAGTATGCTAAATCAGTTGAAATTGTTCACCAGAATATCTTACCTGTATCTAGTACCTCAGTCACACTTTCACAGAAATTCCCAGGCCTCTGAATAGGGTGCAGATGATATTGATCATTGGCTCTACTCAGTTTTCATCTCTAATGCTGTGGAGAGTAAAGTGGTTCATATATGCCACATCCACATTTGTTTCTCCATTGTATACTGTGCAGCTTTGCTTCAGTTCTGAACAAAAATGCACAAGCAGGAGTGTAAAACTGCCCAGAATTACAATTAATGATGAGGAATCAGCCTCTTCCAGTTAAATTCCCAAATACCCCTGCTAGCATAAAGCCTTTAGCAGGAGCCTCTTGTAATACTCTGTTTACCTTCCATATCTCAAGGTCTAAAGCCCATCCTATTCCTCTAAGTCCCTAAATTTTCATGTGCCCAGTCCTTGATAAGATAGTTACCTATTCACTGCTATAAACAGTCCACAAAAGGCCACCTGGATTGTGGCAGAGTGCAGAGAAAACACACTGTTATTTTAGCCTCACTAAACTAACCAGGGACAACAGATGTTCTGTGAAGAATACTAGGAAAAGTCTTTTGGCTCTACTAACTGGCAGTTTAAAGTGTTTTCCATTCCCATTTTAACTCTCTTCATACTGATTTCTAATTGAGCCTTGGCTTCACTTGAGGTTTCCTTTATGTGCAAGTAATTGGAAGGATCTGGCCAGCCTAACAACTTTTTACAGGCTTTCCCCTGAAGTTCTGATACTGAATTGTGAAGATTTTCTACAGTATACAACAAAGCTCCTCTGTATAGTCAGTGCTGACCTAAAGGAGGGATGAGAAAATTTGTATTCACTGGAGAGATGGAAATCACTCAAAGTGCAGGCAACCTAAAAGCATCAGACAGCCCAAATATTATTTGAGTTTTATCCTTCTTAGATAATAAGTCTCTCATTTCCCTTTAACTCATTGAACTGAAACTCACGTACAAACTGGCTAAAGATGAGGGAATATAAACATTCAGCTTGCTTTTCTCCTGTTGGGAAGCTTATCATAAGTTCTTTGCATTTTCTCAATTTTACTCACATATTGTCAGATATTTTCCATGAGTGGGTTAGTTTGATCATGGAATGCAAACAGTGGAAGTATTTCACGTTTCATTTTTGAACTCCATGTTTTTTTGCTTGACTATGATGAATTTACCATGAATAGTAAGAAGGTTTTTCTTAGTCTACTAATAGGAAAAAAACAAAAATCAAAACAATAAATGGCTTCCAACACCACATTTTAGGAAATAATAGATTTTCAGTAGTTACATGAAAGCAAAAAAAAAAAAAAAAAAAAAAAAAAAAAAAAAAAAAAAAAAAAAAAAAAAAAAAAAGATGTATCTGACAGGTAAAATTTGGGGAAAAAAGCCTTAATTGTGATGGGACACAAAACATAGTTTTAATTCTTAGCAAACTCTCTAAATGGACTCTCAAAGGCCAGGAAGCTAATGATGTTTTTTATTTGAAGTAGCTAACTCATCTTACAGATGAGTGCTTTGATGTTAAGAGAATTCAGGTGGTTTCAGACATTTATTTTTAATAAAAAGTTTTTAGTATTTGTGAGCAACCATCAGTGACACATGGGTCATTGTTGCACTTCTACTGGGCAGTCAAGTCCCTCAAAGAATGCCTGGATCTGTCCTAAAATGCATACAGTTTCATGAAATCTAAATTAGTGACTGGCTACCCTGTTCTGAAATACTTAGCGCATCTGAGATGAAGAAACTGCAAAGCTTTTGAATACAAATAGGGAGAAATGTTTTACTGACTAGCAAGCCTTACACATTTGCCTTTAGGGCATTTCAGTAGAGCAAAACTGTGTTTATGTAACCTTCCTTTTTGAGTACTAGCTTTGACTTAGAGCTCACATGGACAACAAATCTGTCAAATCTGGTTTCAAAATGTATTTATTATGAGTTTTAAACAAGCCAGGCTGTTGAAAATCCCAAAACATCACTTGTCTGTAAAATACAAATGAGACTATCTGGATCATGGCAGTCTCTTTGTCTAGAGTAATAGTGTTGCTGCTTGTGAAATCCTCAGCATACAACAACAAAAAAATCACCAAATACTTGAATATATCAGGTAGAATTATTTTGATATAGAAAGACAGTCAAACAGACACACCCAAACTTACTACAAGCATTGGAAGAAAAGAAACAGAAAGGAAGATTTGCAATTTAGTATTCATGAGCAGAGTTGTGCAAATAACAGACCTTTCGGTTCTGTGGCCTTTCAGACATGTGTATACATAAAATTTCATGGGGACTACCGAACATGCTCAACCCTTATTTTCATTTTAAAATGCACTTACATATTTCTTTTTTGTCAAAACTGAAGTGATGTATTGTGTTTTTTTTCCACTTTTAATCCCTGCATTTCCTGCCTGAGACTATGAATCAAATAGTATCAACACCGCTGCTATTGCTCCAGAATTGTTTTCAACTTTTTTTTTTTTTTTGGTGCAGTACAACTTGAATAGTTCTGCTTATTAATATTGTGTGCCTAGGCAAAGAAGGGATAGCTAAAATAATGCATTTTTAAGGAAATAAAGAAGAAAATGAAAACCTGTGAGTTTTGAAATGGTACACTGTGTACATTCAAACCACATTCATACTAAAGCATTGTCCAGATTTAATATATTCTTTAACAGGTGTCAAAGTTCATAAAATAGGACACATTCAACAGAAAATTTCTAATGAATGTATGGTTCTTGACCTTAGGTTCAGCCACAGACTAGCTAGTAGTTACAGGGAAATAAATTATATCAGATTAGTTTTTGTTATGAGAAGTGTAGGGAAATTAATCTCACACATAAGAAGTAGACTCCATAAGTTGCAAAATTAGTTTGCCTAGCATGGGATACCCAACAGATTCAGCGAAAGTAAAAGATGTAATTTATATTGGCTATTGTAAATGTGTAAATTTGCAGCTCTGACTGAATTTTAACATATCTCTGACTTACTTTCATAAAAAATCAACACTACTTGTCACATATGTCAGGAAATTATTAAACAAAGGCCTACCAAGTTAGTAATTTGTTAGACAGAAATGTCATCATGGAGTAAAGACAAAGTAGTATAGCTACTTATGACGAAGCTAATGTAGTCTGTTGTCAACAACAAGTACATGTTTGAAACAACAGAGAACTTAATCAGTGATGCAAGCTATTATGGCAAAAATATAGAGTACGTGAAACTAAGATAATTAAGTATAAAATTAAATATGTTTAAGAAATGAAGAGAAAGAACTTGCTTGCAAAAAGTCAGAAAGTCCTCTGAAAAGCTGTGTACTTCAAAGTATGTTTATTCATACCCTTGACTCTCACAAACTGATGGTGCTGATGTAAAAAATGCATTGAATCAGAGAAATTAAGGTTCAAAGGGACCTTTGGTATGAAGGATCCTCTAGTCCAACTCCTCTTCAAAACAGGACCAATTTCAAAGGGAGATGAGGCTGATCTTGGCCTTGACCAGTCAAATGTATGATGGAGAGAACACAACCTTTTTACATCTTCTTTGAGCTAGGACATGAGTCTCCCAGGGACAAGAAAAGGAAATGGCTCAGAGCGGAATGAGACAAAGTGGATGACTAGCAAAATTCCCTTCCCAATGCCTAACTCAGCTAGCAGAAATGATGCAGTTTCCTTTTTGAAGGCAAAGTGTATTAGTGAGTGCTCAGGGCTGGCGTGTAAGCAAACATACTGGTAGTTCCAGTAGGAGGTGCTTCAGAGCATGGGGGTATTTTCAGGTCAGTAACACTGCAGCATGCTAAAGAACATAGTTCATAGAAAGTGCATCAGATACATAAGTATTATTTTGTAATCCTGTGTCACCACAGTGACAGACATTTGCACAAAATAGATTGTTATTGTAGTTGTAGCTGTTAATTGGGCATTCAGATCCCTTTCTGGATAATTTAATTGTAACCCTGATAGAGTGGTAGGGTATATGTATTTTCAGTATTCAGCAAAATTGTATTAATGAAAAACATTATGTTTCATATACTTACAAGATTTAGTACATCATTAGGTCTACAGATGGGAATGATTTCTTATTCTTTGTCAATCTGCCTAAATAATTGCCCTTTTTGACTTCCTGGTCCCAATCCCCTAGCCACACTTTGTGGCTTATTTATGTCTCCTATCCCTCACAATTATGGAATTAAGAAACATTTAAGTCTTCAGAACAGGAACTGGAATATACAAACCACTGAATGGCAAAAAAAGTCTAACATTGCAATGGAATAGTCATGTGGCACCTAAATGAAGGTGCAGTTGTGAGGAAAAAGGTAGAAAACTAAAATTCCTTTACAAATGAGCGATCGAGGTAGATGCATTATGGAAGTTTTTTTCACAGCTCCTAATTAGGGGCTGAGAAATTAGGGGTTTTACAGTGTCTTTCAAAAAGAGGTAGTGGAAACACTTTTTCCGAGATTCATGATATATTATCAGTGTGCACTCTCAGTCCCTTTGTTAGTATTCATTCCTATGCTTTTAACTGTACTAATATTTACTTAACATCTTTTGTTTCAGCACTTCTAACCAGTTTCTGTGCTCAAAAACTTCATCAGTGATATCAGTGGAGCCCAAGGAGTAAGTGTGCTCCTGACTTTATCATTACTAATTATTTTTGTATGTGATTGTCTTTGCTTTTTATTGGCAAACTGAATCTTGGCTATATTCTCTTTCTGATTAGTACAGAATAAATGAGACGGGTAAGTGGAGCATTTGACTTTGCCTATTCAAACGGTGACACAGGGTAGGACACGGGAATGGATAAACAGCTGTTTGAAATTAAACAATATGTGTGTGAAAATGAAGATGTGTCAGCTAGGGAATAGAGAGGGCTCAGGTCTCAGACCTCTGCTATCCTTAATAGGACCAACTTGCTTGCGAGAGGGAACTGGAAGAATATTAAGTGGAATGTGGAACAAATAAAAGCTTCTGGAGAACTGCTTTGAAAGCTGAATGCTTTCTGGCAAATGAAAGTATGTCTCAGTTGCATAATACTGTTACGTCCAGCAGGCTCAAAGCAACACAATTACAGCAAGACTGCTATTGTACCACGGACAGAAGATAAATGAAGTATTGATTTCAGAACCAGCAGAATGCCACAAAAGGTACATACAATATTTCCATGGGGCCAGATCCTTTCTTGCTGTAATTTGGTATTTCTTCATTGAAGTCAAGCTGATTTATGTGAGTTGTAGCTCTGGCCAGGTGTATTTGTAACAGGGAGGAAGAAATAAAAACCATGCTCAGAATGCTTGGTTGGGGTTGGTTTCCAAAAGTGGAAAGATGAATGCACAGGCATTACAGTTTATCAGTTCTTTCAACTTAATGCTAAGCTCACCTTCAGATAATTTTGAATTGGTCTTTTGCCTTTCTGAATAACTTATTTCCTTTGCTTCCCGAAGTTCTGTCTTAGCCTCATGTTCGCCAGCTTCAAAACTGATTTTTCTACAGAAGCGTAAAGACAATTGCTAACCTGTCCACTGCAAGCTCTCCTACACTGTGTCATTCTTTTCCTTTAGCCTCATGAAAATATTTGATGCAGTGTTCTTCTCTTTTGTGTTTTCTTCATACATTTCAGAACGGGCTGCCATAGAGGAGAGTTGAAACATCAGATATGTATCTTACATTTAAAAAGAAAAAAAAGCAATACAGACTGGACTGCTGTAGTCTGCATGCACAGAAAGAGGTGAATCTCTGAAATAAATCACTTCCTTCTAGCAGTTTCAAGGCTCTGTTATGAATGCAAGCTGAGTGCTCACAGGATGTGTCATAACACATTGATGCCCCACCAGGACACATCACCATGGGATACTACTCAGGAAGCTTCATGCTTGTACCTGCAAAAAAGCCCATGCTGTGCGTGCATGATTTGTTCAGGTGAAGAAAGGATCAGCTAATAATTAATGGTGGAATTTTGAAGAACAGCAATAGTTCTGCTAATGTCCCTGTTGGTTTGCCATTTGTTTTACTTTCATATGCACTTCACACAAGTCTGCATGCAGTGTTTCCTGTTTGCAGTATATAAATTAGGTGAGACAATCTAGACAATCAGAGACAAAATTCTCAGCTTTTTTTAAAGTGGAAAAGAGTTTTCAAGTGCTTTTAGTATAAATGTAAACTTGTCTAAATATGGGGAGTATAAAAATCCACAGAAATACCTCTTTTCAAAATATTTATATCAAATTTTCCTCTCAGAATCATGGGCAATCTTCTTTTCACAGGCACTTAAAAGACCACCTTGACATATAATCATAGATCAAAGAATTGACTGAGTTGTAAAGGCCCTTGAAAGTTCATCCAGTCCAACTCCCCTGCAATGAACAGGGACACCTACAGCTCAATAAGGTTGCTCAGAGCCCCGTCTAGCCTGACCTTGAATGTCTCCAAGGGCGGAGCATCCACCATCTATTCCCAACAGATAATGTTGCTTTAAAATAAATTACTAAATGTTCAGATTTTTTAATTTGATATAAAAATTTGGGTTTAATTACATATCAAATTAATACCTACCTCTTGAGTATTATGTTGCTCCCTGACACATTTTAGTCAGTCTACTCTTTAAATACTATTCTCAATAATCTTAGGAAGGAAGGAAGATGTTTTGATACTAGCTGTTGGATGTGACATGAATCCTCAAGTTTGAAAGCATTTGCCATATCCAATATAGATGGTACTGAAAGGTCAGCTTCTACCATTCAGTAGCCTAGGATATCAACTACTGTCATTGACCAGTTATATTTTTAGACAAGCATTTTTCTGCTCTCCCCTATTTTACTTGTCATTTGAAAGAACTCCTTACAAATATAAGAAAAGAAGTACTCCTTTAAATGTTTCTTTAAACGTTACCTGGCAGTGATGCCCTGGAAAACAATATTAACAAAGTATTTCTGCTTCTATGATGACACTTGTGTTTGCAATGTTGACAATAGAGATCTTTTTTTGGTACCTAACAGCTTTTATTCTTTCAAACTGATAAAAGATGATAAGTTCTGAATACAGGCACTACAATTTTATTATATATTTGTCCAGAAATGTTTTGTTCCATGCCTGGAATTTGGTGGAAAGAAAATCTGAAAAATAAACAGACCTTATAATAATTGTCAGTGAGTTTTAAGGGTGGAATAGAAGGAAAAAGAGAGAGAAAAAAAGTCAAGTCAGGAAAATACACTGAGAAGTGGTCCAGTAACGTGGTTTAAAAAATCTAGCTGTCAGAGTTAATACAGATTTCTTCTGAAATTTCACTTATGAATTCCAGGCAATCTCTCGACAATGTTCCTAGGCTCCCCTTCCTGCCTAGTTTCTCTCTTCTCATTTAGGACAAGCAATTGGTACAGGTGCTGATCTGAAAAATAAGGTATAATATTGTTCACATAACTTGTAGTCTATGTCTTTCCCTGCCACAGTAATAAACTGGAGGTAGATTTTAGGGCTAGTTCTCTTTACTGTTTTTACAAATGATCTGGATGCAGGACTTGAATGCATACTAATTTTGCAAATGATATCCCCAACCTCACTGGGCAGCCTGTTCCACTGTCTCACCACCCTCACAGAATTCTTCCTAATATCTAGTCTAAATCTACCCTGTTTAACACTGTTTCCCCTCATCCTGTTGCTAGATGTGTTTATAAAAAGTCTCTTCCCATCTTTCCTGTAGGCCCCCTTCAGGTACTGGAAGGCCACTATAAGGTCTCTTCAGAGCCTTCTCTTCTCCAGGCTGAAAAGCCCCAGCTCTCTCAGCCTGTCCTCATGGGACAGTGCTCCAGCCCTCTGATAATCTATACCTGCTGACTCTGCATATTAATAAATAATAGTGTTTTCTTCCAGATTAATAGAAAAGGTATGGATTTCCTTGTGAAAAACCATACTCCTGCGTTACTGAGAATTTGACTAGCTATTATTTTAATAGGCTTTGAGAAGTTAAGAAAGATATCCCAATGTAGTCAAAACAAAACCTATGACTACAGGAGGTGGACTAAAAGAACACAAACGATAATACATTCCCTCTTGAATGTAGTCCTAACCTACATGCTGCATGCTACAAATCCTGCCTGCATGCAGCTTGCATCTGACATGCCTGAGGCTATACTTATATACAGAGTTTACAGAACTGGTTGCACTACCTCTTCCTCTGTCAGAAATGTGTCTTCCTTAGTGATAACTATATGAAGAGCTCATATATTCTGCTTTATGATCTCATTGTGCTATTGCAGCCCTTGGAAAAGGCTATGGAACAGTGTAAATCTTGATCCATACTTGGTGTTGGGGTTAGAGTAGTCTGGGCTAGGATGGCAGCAATTCCATATTTTTAGATCTACTCTGAAGGATCCTCAGTCTGTTGCTGCATCTGTCAAATGGTCTAGAACCATGAGAACGTAAAAACTCCTTTCTCTCTTTCTCTCTTTTTCCTTCTCTTCCTCTCTTTCTCTTTCTCTTATTTACTTTTTGTAATTTACTATAGAAAAAACAGATCTTTTCAGGGGTCTATTTAAAGTTCCAAAGGCGTATGTATTTATCTCCATAAGCACTACTCAGAGTAAAAATGCAATTTATTTCATTTAACTTGCACATTTTATTCTAATTATTTCCTGTTGATCTGCCAGTACTGTGGGGTTTTTAGTGCTCTGGAGTCTATAGCTTTCTCTCATCCTATGTACACACAACTTTCGAGGCTCACAAGAAAGTATCTCATTCAGTCTTAAGAGTCTGTCAAGCATTTACATGTATCTTTGTGGCTTTACTCTCCGCTGCTACTGCTTTGTTTGTTATATTGATTTTGTATTTGCAGTCACTAGTTGGCCTTGAGTAGGATGAATGGTTATATATTGTTTACACTGCAGTAATGCCTCAAGGCAATGACAATTTTTTTTAGAGCTGGACCCAGTAAAAATGTCCAGCTGGATGGATAAACTCTGAAAGAACAGTCTGCCAGAAAAACTGTTAGAACAGGTAAATAGGATTAACTATCTTATACAAACAAATGACAGGACTGCTTCCCATTGGTTTTATTATAATAAAGATAAAATCAATCCTGACACTGGTAAGTGATGAGAGCTTAAGAAGATAATGATTTTAGTTAATTTTATATGGGAAAATAAGCTGAATTTTTACATTGCCTCATTAAAAGATCACTGAAATCACTGAACTGCAAAGAAATGGCCATATCACAAAGTTTTGTTCCTAGCCAAAGTCTCCACTCTGCCCACTGAAGATCTTGTCACTTCAACCTCTTTGGCTAATTAAGCAGGGGCCATAAGCAATGAGATGCCTATCTTTTAGTAGGTAATCATAAAATCACTTGAGAGAACATTAGCTTCTTTCACTCTGAAGGAAGAAAAACATCCCCATGAAATTTCTTCATGTTTTGGACCTTCTAGGTTTGACCAGTGTGTGATGTGACCATGAAGATCACTCCAGTGTTGTATGCAGCACACAGCTGCCCATGTCATGGAGAGTTTGGAGAAGAAAGTATACGGTTTACTATTTCTCTGTGGCTTCTCTGCCTTCCTTTTCTCTGCAGGGCTGTCTGTAAAGAGAAAGGGTCCATTTGGCATAGGTTTTAGTTACCTGAGAAGTCACCTTTTCTTCCCTGCAGCCATTGAGATTATCCTGCCGAGGGAGCAGTCTCTGGATTGAAATACCTCGAGGCTAACATCTGATCTTTACCTACGCAACTGGCTTCCTCTGCTAATCAGTTTCCACATCACATCAGTGTGCCTCAAAGCAAAGGACTTTACTCAGTATCTGGTGCTACATATGGTATTGCTGAGTGGATATGGGCATATGCTTGCCAATATTAGAAATGCATGTATATATCTATTATAATATTGTGCCTTACTACCGTTGATATCATCAAGGCACAGCTGAAGGACACAGTCTCAAGTCTCAGTCGATCAGAACTGTAAAACCTGATCATGACAATTTTGTTGCTGCCCCCTACAGATCCCAGTGAGCACAAACAGTAGCTAATGGGGGGAAGCAGGTTGCCCAGAGCTTGGCCCTGCTTGTGTGAGGGACTCTGCATGTGGTACTTACTGGTAGCCTGCATTTGTATAGTTTCTTGAGGAGTATTTGCCAACGACCAGAACTGCAAGAAGGAAATTCCATCACAGTGGATCAGCTACGTTTTTGGAGGTTGCTTTATGGAAGTGTGGCCTGAATGTATATACTGAACAAAAGCTTTCTTCATGTAATCTTTATCAAGTTAATCATCTGAGATGAGATTATGAGTCAGAGACCTTGAATGTTACCATTGCACTGCATTTTACCATTGATTTTGTTAGATTCCAAACGTAAAGTCTGCCAGCTGCCATTTATTTCAGATGCGCCCTTTGTACTTAGTTTAGTTGATAAAGCATTCAGTACTGCCCTGCAGAACATACCTGAAAGGAAAACAACAGCATAAAGTCTGCTAGAGGTAACAAACTCACTGCTGTTTCTCCATTAGCTGCTAGTATCATTACACTGACACGTATCTATGTTTTGGATGATAGGACATAATAAGCAAAATTCGGACTCTTTGCAAACATAACTACATGCATACTTGACATTGTTATTTTCTTGTCTAATTGGACAAATTTTCTCTCTCATTAAATCATTGTGATTTTTGCCAATGTGATGAATTCTGCATCTGACTTTCAGGAATTTACCTGAACACCACATTTTTGCTGAGGAAAATCAGTCATCACATCCAGATCACTTTCCTGCAACTGTCATTCCAAGGACATGTTCATTTCCCCAGTTAGATCAAGTTAAAAAAATTGAAAAGTAATGGATGTAGAATAACATGTACTCTGTTGCTCTATGTTCTGAAACCAAAATTGCCTAGAGCTGCCCTGATTTCAAGCTTATGAGTCATCTAAACTCAAGCTGTAGAAATTCCAGAGGGCATGATGTTAAATAATGCATGAGTGATGTAATTTCACTGTGTATCTCATTAGCAAAATGCTGCAGGAATGAACTAGGGAAAAGAATCTAAACCTATTCTGTCCATATCTCCATATTCTTTCTTTCTTTCTTTTTTTTTTTTTAATTTAAAGGGCTTATTTATAAGTGATGGAATAACAAACTTACGTTAAATAACATTACAATGACTGTTCTCTTGTTAGAGAAAAATTGTGAGAATATTTTCTACTTCAAGCCCTAACCCTGAATGTCTTACACTTTCTGAAAGCGTGGGTGTGTAAGTGTGAATATGTGCTTGCAGTATATGTAAAATTATGTATGTATAGAGAGACCAGGAGACTACATCACATCTTCCACAAAATCAAAACAACAACAAAGAAGGTTTATCTCTTGGTTTCAAAGTTATTAAAGCCTTTTTTTTTTTTAATTAGCCCAAGCAATGTATAATATTCTATGAAGCAATCAGGTTATGCAAATAATAATCTTCTTTTATCTAGAGGTATGCATCTGTAATTAAGAGTGTCAGTCACCTTATCTTGTAAACAGTCTGTTCTTAGTACACAAATATGGGAACTGGTGCAGATGTGCCTGTGAGAGCCAATATATCATTTTTGCTGCATCTAAAGCCTGCAATTTCATGCTTAGAACTTGGCATTGTAACCATGGTTATCTTTCAGTTTGATGCAGAATACAGAGGCTTCATCAGATTTTTTTTTTTTTTTTATTAGACCTATGGCAATCAAAACACATAAAAATATCAGGTTTCCAAATACAGAACCTGATAGATATAACGGTATTTTTTATCATATGATACATGAGATTTATATTTTTTTTGTGGGTGCTTTTCCTGATTTTTTTCTTAAACAAGGAGACTGGTAAGTCATGCATAAGAGAAATGGATCTCCCTTATCATGAAGGTTTTCTCTGTACAAAGAGTATAAACTACAAGACTGCTATTTCTAAAATCATAAGGTTAAAGTGAAAACATTGTCTGGAAGCATGCATACTTTCAAAGGATTATTTATTTTATTTTTAATTTCATTTCCAAAAAAAGCCTAGCATGGTATCTCTAATTTTTTTGAACATTATGGAAATTCACAGCTTTGATATCAGCCTAGAATTTTCTACATATCTTATGGGCCTCCACATGGCAGTGTTTGTTGAATGGAAAGAGTATACAGTAGGGTAAATGAAACAGATGACCAGTGCATCTTTACATTCTGAAAAAAAAAAAAATTGATTACAGTGTTTCTGAGCAGTGTATATGATTGTAACATTTTTTAAAAATAAACACTGAGTCGTTATATGCGTGTTCTTAGAACTGTTCAAGAACAAACAGTTTTCTGTAAACTTGATGTTTCCTGTGAAGAAGTGTAATATTGTTGGTACTTATCCTAGAAGAACTGCCTCTGTACACTGCAAAAAGTTTTTACAGGCTTGAGTAAGCAGAGCATTTGCATTAGAAGTCATTAGGTACTGTGCTGTAGGGAGTGTACATGTTGTGTGCAGCAGCTAGAGAACACTGTTTCTCAGAAACAGCAGAGTCAAACTCAGCTGAACCCTCAAAGCCTCGCAGGCAGCTCTGCTGCAGAAGATTCTTTGTACTGAGCATCCTTCCAAAGGAAAATTGGATTATCCTCTTAAGTGACAGTATCTACTGTAAGGAAGAAAGCTGGGTTGAGCATTAGCTCAACCATTCAAACAAAAACATTTACTTTGTATCTGTTATTTTTATTCATTTGTTGGGGCACTGACCTGGTAAATCGAGGTTGCTCTGAAAATTGTACTTACTAACTGCTGCTGTTATTCACCATACCCTATACTAAATGAGTGCCCGACTGCAGCTGTCTGCTCGGGCTTGCTCAGCCCCAGAGTCCACCTTTGAAAATATCTCCCTAGAGCCAAGGGTGAATTCCAGGAGCACTTGGGACCCCTGGCATTGCTCTACCTCTGAACTTAGGCAGAGAAAGGGAGAATGTGTGCTATCTCCAAGCAGATAAAAGGCTTGTCAGCATTCAAAACAGATGCCATTGCAGCCCACAGTTAATCACCACGGGTCTGAGGAGGCAGAACTTGTGAGTATTGTGTGAAGGGCTGCAGCACTGGAGTAGAGATGAAAAGGCATTAGTCTAGCTGGGACTGACCCACTTGCAAGTATGCCTGAAAGTAATCAATAAGTACATCACCTGAGGCCAAAACCGAAGGGTAGCTGTGCTGTCTGAAAGGCAAATGTGGCACTCAGTTAAAAGCACTGCATAAAGAAACTGGGCAGAGTAATTGTGCTGCTTCAGGAGTTTTCTTAGGGCTGAATGCTGAGGGTCAGAGTTTGAATTAAGTGCAGTACCAAGAGAAACAAGTAGATATGCCAGCTTTGGGGAACAGAAAGGTTTTACTACATCTTGGTCAACTACAAAAGCCATAAGAAAATGGGGAATTCTTTTGAAGTTTGGATATTTTTCTTTTAAATAAGATCAATACTGCAGGTGCAGTCTCATAATGTATTTTTGGCTTTATTTTATCATATATTTTATATATATTTATTATAAAATCTGAAATTATCCAAGACTCATTAGATTTTAAATAAGTGAAAAAATTTACACATTATATCTTCAGTCCAGTGGTCACATAACGTAGAGTCAGATCCTAACTTTTTGGGTAAGATAAGGTAAGACTTGGTGAAATTTCATAGTGAACTGTGCTTTTGTTTTCAAATACTGAAATCAGCTAAAATTCCTATCGTGCAGCCTGTCTGCAGCAGCAGGACAGTATTGATACTTTCAAATGAATTTTACCTTGAATTTGGATTTATCTGAACATAAAATTCAAAGCATAACTCATCTGAGCATCTGAGATCAAATAAATGAAAAGCTGAAAGACTGTGTGAGTCCCCGAAACATGAAATAACTCAGTTTTGCCTAGATCTGCTTATTAGCTAAAAATAGTTTTGTATCATCTCTATTCAGAATCTGCAATGATAACACAAGGAGTGATAAAAACCCAACAGACACCTGAGAAGCTAAATCAGTAGCTTAAAAAGAAAGCAAGGAAAAGGAGATGCTAACTGTGATGTGAACTTTGTCCCTCTTTCATATGGTGTCTACGTGCAAGTGACTGGTATTTTCTGTAAATGGATTATCATGCAGAATCTTAAAGCTGTATACATGCCCTCTGTGTGTGTTTCAGTGTGTATGCGCTATTCAGTAGAAGACTACACTTTCCTTCCTTTAAAAAGAAAGAATAAAATCCTTATGAAAATATAGTAGAACTAAAAAAAGGGAAGGAGAAATGTTTGTGGTATTAATTTTAATAATGATAGCTCCCTCCCACAGACAGGTCAGTACTGAAGTTGTTGTTTCTTGAAAAAGTTTAATTTCCCTATGAATCTGAGACACTCACCATCAAATTATTTATCTTTTTCTCTGCTAGGCAATCCTTCAGTTATTGTTATTTACAGAGGAACTGGAATTACACTTGCTTGCAAACAGATGAGAAGACAGGTCACCTTCCTGAAGGTGCAGCCTGGATAGAGCACATACAGAGGAGAGAGGTAAGTGGGGTATGGAAGAAAAAAAAAAAGATAGATTTGATAGCCAAGTTCTGATCTCTGAATGCAAGAAATGCTTCTCTTTCTTCAAGCCAATCTCTTTCATTCCTTTTATTAGTTATCTAAATACATTTTAAATGTACACATTACAAGCTGTCCCATTTCCTTTTTAATTGCATGATTATTTTGATCTAATTAGGCCAATACTCAGACATTTGTGGAACTTTAAACTAGCTGACTGTAGTCATGCTTAAAGCTAGACCATGTTTATATGAGTCTTGCACTTTGGTCACAAAAACTTCATGCACTGCTGCAGGCTTGGGGCAGAGTGGCTGGAAAGCTTCAGGGAGGAAAAGGATCTGGGGTTTTTAGCTCACAGCCAGTGGAACATGAGCCCAGCAGTGTGCCCAGGTGGCCAAGAAGGCCAAAAACATCCTGGCTCGTATCTGTGAGGAGCAGCACAGCCAGCAGGAGCAGGGAGGTAATCATCCCTCTGTACTCAGCACTGGTGGGGCCCCACCTCGAGTACTGTTCAGTTCTGAGCCCCTCACTACAAGAAAGACATCGAGGCCTTGGAGTGTGTCCAGAGAAGGGCAATGAAGCTGTGATGGGTCTGGAACACAAGTCTTATGGGGGGTGGCTGAGGGAACTGGGATTGTTCAGTCTGAAGAAGAGGGGACTCAGGGAAGACCTTATCACTCTCTACAACTGCCTGAAAGGAGGTTGTGGTGAGATGAGGGTTGGCCTCTTCTCCCGGGTAACAGCGATAAGAAGAGGGGTAATGGCTTTAAGCTGCATCAAGGGAGATTCAGGCTGGGTATTAGGAAGAACTTCTTCTCAGAAAGAGTGGTGAGGCATTGGAAAAGGCTGCCCAGGGAAGTGATGTAGTCACTGTCCCTGAAGGTGTTTGAGAGGTGTAGATGTGGCACTGAGAGACATGGTTAGGAAGCATGGTGGGGATGAGCTGATGGCTGGACTTGGTGATCTTAGTTTTCTTTCCAACCTTAACGATTCTATGATTCTATATCTGCCGGGTCAGAACCTTTTCATCAGATGTTAATCTTTTTCATTCCTCTATCACAGCCAGTTGTACTGATTTCTCAGTAATTGTTATTTAAAAAAAACAGAGTATTTTCTTTTTTTGCAGGATTGAGTAATTCGTAATTCTATTTTGATTAACTAGTAATCTATCTCTTAATTTATTCTCTGAGCAGACTTTCTGGTGGTTTTGGTTGTTATTCCTTTTTTTTTTAAAAAAAAAATATTAATGAAAAGCCTCAAAGCATATTCTAAGTGAGGCATAAACAGATTTTATTTTTAATTAATTTTGTGTTTTCAGTCTCTTAGACTTTAGCACCAGGGAATTTTTAGTGCTCTGCTAGACTTTCAAGTAATCAATGGCTTTATTAACTAGTCTGTGCAGTGATAAGAAAATGTCTGCCAGTCAACAAGCAGAATGTATTTTTAGCTCTTTCATACAGAATTATTTACAACACAACTGGACCTTACTTGCATAATTACTAATAACTGCAAAATGAACAATTTTTCACCCATTATCTGCCAGTCTGTACATTAAGATGTAAAACATCTCAGGACTTAGATCTTTACTTGCAGTGCAACTAATGAGATCAAAGATATTTCTGAGGATATTTCTGAGGACAGAAATTAAAAGCCATTAAAAGGTCAAAAAAATTTATTGGAGAGTATATACAGCTGTATAATTCACTGGGAAACACAGAAAACAGATTTTCACCCTTATCTCTATTGTCATCTCAAATTTGCCTGTGAACTGAGGTAGCTTAATGCTTCCTTTATGTTGCAAATCACAGGAGTTACAGATGAAAAGTAATGCAATACATGGATGAAGTCATCAGACAATTTTCTATTTTCCTATTTGTATTGAAAATTGGCCAAAGACATTTCCTACGAAAAATAGCAAAAATTACTTAGGATTTTTTGCTTTATGGCCAGCTGGAAAATTTGGTTAATTGTCCAGCAAATACCTTAGGCCTTGATCCTTATTGCTATAGTAGTCATTTTACTATAACATTAAATCAATTAATTTTTTTCATGCAATTGTATTACATTACTTCACTAAAGGTTTTCAAGGTATTGTTTAGACAACTGGAGTTAAAAGTGTTTTTGTCTTATTTTATAGAAGGGAAACTAAAACAGTGGAAAATGACAATCACATCTTCCAGGCAGAATGCTTAAATACTGTTTCAGAGCTTGAGGTACTATGAGAATGGTGAGGCACTGGAACAGGTTGCTCAGAGAAGCTGTGGATGCTCCATCTGTGGAATTGTTCAAGGCCAGGTTAGATGGGACTTTTGGCAGCCTGATCTAGTGAATGATGTCAGCTCCATGGCTGGGTGTTGGATGATCTTTAAAGTTCCCTTCCAACCCAAACTATTCTTTTGATTCTATGGCTTTCTCTGTGGTGATCAGCTTGAAACGTGATCAATCCCAGATGCACGCAGTAGATGTATGAACCATGTAACTAATAGGGAAATAGTACTAAGGTTTACTTTGAAGCATGCAACCCACTAACCTACAAATTTGATGAGATTATTTTCTCAAGGTCATGTAGAACAAACGTGGAAAACCCAGGAAATGATCTTCATTGTCCTGACTCTAAGGATGGCCAGCATATGACAATTTTTTTTCCCTTTCCAAGAGTTTTTGATAAATGGAAAATCTGATACTTATTTTTTTCCTTTTCTGCTCTGTGCTTACCAAATTTAACTGTTAATTATTAGTCAAGGGCACTTATGTGATGGAAGTAGATATTCTTTTCAAAATAATGTGTTTTAAAAGAAAACAAGGGGCAGCAATACCAGAACACCTTGAGCAAAACAAGTGGTTTAAACTAACGTGCTTTGCAACTTACTGACTTATTTCTGATGGCATCAAGGGAAAACCTGGATATACCTATTAGTAAATGAATTATTTTGCTAGATTGGGCAAACAAATTGCATTAAAGATGAATATATGCTTGTTTTCTGCTGTACTGGATATTTAAAGTAAATGTAATATGCAAATACTAGTTATGTCCTCAGAGCACTTTCTAAATGATACAACAAATGCCATTAGGTACAATTTTATCACATCTTCTGATTCTAAGCTCTTGTATGTTAGCGTGCAATACTGTTACCTAATTTTCTGGTTGAAGTGCATTACTGCCTACTAACCTGTTTTAGATAGAATCAACACCTTTCTAGTTCTGTAGTAGCTAATAAAAAAGTAAATTCAGATGTTGATGTACAATTCATCAAAGGAAGATTGCACTGCTTAATTACATTCTTATGGGGATGTAGATACACCAGGATAAAGGTTCTATCTTAGTGTATCTACTTCTCTGCAGGGAAAGAGAACACACTGTTCTCCACTGTATGCACATACACAGATGTAGTGCAGAATTGCCACACTAAGGAAGATGGTAGTATAAATATTTCAGTCGGAAATGCCATTCCTCGCAGAAGGAACACAACCACCGCTTGTATGCCAGACTCCACTGACAGCAATTTATTCCTCTTTCCTGTAAGAATAATATTAATACTACTGGAGTCCTTTGGAACTAATGTGTAATATGAGTGTTATTCAGAAGAACACACACCACATAGGCTGAAGATAATCTGCAACAAGGTGACAGGGCAAATCGTCGTGTTAACAGGGGCATAAGTAAATGCTGTGGATAGAAATGGACATATATCTTCCCTGCTCATGATTATTATGTCACTCAGAGACATACTAAATTATGGTATCAATGAGCTATTTAAAAGATGATCAAAACTTCAGGATGTATGTAAATGGTCTACAAGGTTCATAATCTTTTTTATGTTTTATTTTTATTTTTTAGGCTTTGATGCTTATATTGCAGAATTGGAATTAGAGCATGAATAAATGTACCCCATTTTACAGATGTGAAGAAGAACAAGTAGAGAGATACCTTCCAACATGTTTTTGCTATTTCATATATTTTCAAGTTCTCTCTTATGCTTTTTCTTTCCAAAGGAAAAAATTCCAATCTTGTCAATTCCTCATCAGAGAAGTCGCTTTTTTAATTGTTTGTCCTTAACCATTACCATTATTTTCCTTTGTGTCTGCTTTTATTCTACTGTGTTCCATCTTGGACAGTACTGAACAAAGTTCTTCCTATGAGACTTGAACTCAGAAACATCTACTGATGCTGTGACTTTGCCTGCAATGTTTTCTGTTCTATTCTATTTATCTGAGGATTCACCTTTCTGAAATGATTTCCTATTAAAAGGGCATCTCTAGTGGGCTAGCAACTGAGTCAACCATTTCCTGAACTGATCCTATTAATTTAAAACGAAAAGTGCAAAAGTAGTTCAACTTCCTCCAGGTACCAAGAGGGTTTATATTGCTGAAAATCACTATGCTGAGAAGACTCCTTGATGTTGAAGATGTAACAGATAAGCTGGTTATGGCCATTGCCTATCATCTTGTGCAATATAGTAGCCATAGGCTGTACTTACAGCAGTAAAGAGAGTACAAGTGGCCTAAGACTCAGTTCAGCTAATTGCACCTGCTGTAGTTGAAATGGTCCACAGAGGTCAAAAATGATTCTTCTGGTACACCCTGATCCCCTCATGAAGATGTTTGGGACTGAGTAGCTATAATTTCCATATTTTCTGAAGGATCCTCAGTTTTTGCTGAGAGACAGTAAATGCCTCACGTATTCTGTTGCTTGAGTCTCTTATATATTTTTTTTCTGTCAGTAAGAACATCAACGACTAAAGAAGTGCAGAAATCTAACTCCAAATTCCCATTCTTATCTGAAAGATGACTTTCGGATGATTGTGTTTAGAAATGCCATGAGAAGCTTCTAAGCACAAGGCTCAGAAATTTTCCCAAGTTTCCTTTCTGTTGTGTTTTGATAAAAAATCTGACAGAGGCTAATGCTGCTTAAATACTACAATCTGGAATTATTCAAAAGACAACATTAGTGAACCACTATCTATGCACATTACATTTTTTTTCTGTTGACTATAAACCAAGCCTTAGTGATGATCACATTAGTTACTTACCTTTCAGGTAAGGACCTTTATCTTAAATGGAAATCCATGCAATTCAATCTTAAAGCTTTGAAGTACACTACTTGAATTGAGGTCACACCTTGGAAGAAAGACAAGTGTTCAACAAGAAAAGGAAATTACACTTAGAATCATAGAATTGTTTGAGTTGGAAGGAACATTTAAAGGCCATCTGGTCCAACTCCACTGCAGTGAACAGGGACACCTACAGCTAGATCAGGTACTCAGAGCCTGGTACAGCCTGACCTTGAATGTCTCTGGGGATGGGGCATCCAACACCTCTCCAGGCAACATGTTCCAGTGCTTCACTACCCTTATAGTAAAAAAACCTTTCTTCTTATATACAGTCTCCCCAGTTTTAGTTTGAAACCATTTCTCCTTGTCTTATCACAACAGACTGTGCAGAAGAGTCTGTCCCCTTCTTTCTTATAGCCCCTCTTTAGATACTGAAAAAAAAAATAAGTGGAAAAAAAATAAGTCTATTTTATAATCTTGGTGCCAGAACTGGTTCTGAAAATTAGCTGAAACTGAAAGCATATTGATATGTATCAGGAAAATCTGTAGCTCCAGTTTACAAAGGCAGATCATGCTTACTACATATTGGATATGATCTGGACATATATTAAAGGACCCCTTTTCATCTCACTGGTATTAGCTACCTGCATAAACAGGATCAGAATTTAGAGAAATAATTCTGAATCTAATTTATGAGACAGTTCCTGCTGAAAGCTGCCAGCTTTTCAAGTCTCTAAGAGTAAGGGATAGGTAGATTGATAATATGACATTTGCCTGTCCATGGCTTAGACAGAACAGCACATGTCGCAGCTGATAAGGTGTGAAACACCTTATGTTGCCTCACCTGAAAGCAGAGACTATTCTTTTTAGGCTTTTGTTTGACATTTAATATATATTAAAAGGGAGAGATCTGTAGTTCATAAAGGAACAAACTGAAGGATAAATTAAATTAAAAAAAAAGTATATGAGGGGTTAGAGTTTAGCTGTTAAACAGATTTCAGTTAAGAAATACAGAATATCTGGGAATGCGGGCATTAGTAGTGGTGGGAAGATAGCTAAGATAACTATTGATCCTCTTCCACTGTCAGCTGCTAAATATATGAGGACTGCTCTGACAGTAACGCCTCATATGTTATTCTGTTGACCCACAATGTCAGAGGCGGATGCTGGTGGTACAGCAGTAGAGGTTGAATCTTCTCACCAATGTTCCATTACATGTTGTTGTTGTGTGACAGATGGCAGCACAGGGGCAGTCTGACACAGTGGAATTTGATATGGAAGCGTGTGTGAAGCAAAGATATGTAATTGAATGTGGGCTCCTGTTCATCACTGGCAAAAATGCACGGCTAGTGGTGGTGACCATGTCAAAAAATAGTGCTTTGTAGTTGAGAAAATGCTCTATGAAATAGCGTTATTGAGCTCTTTGTATTTGTTGTAGTTTCCATGGAAATAAAAGGGAGACATTATTATTGGAGTGATCTCGATACATGCTCTTTTCATGGGAGGATGATTGCTGGGAATGCAAAAAGGGAGGGAGGAAGTTTTTGAAGAAGTTAGGAATAAGACTGGGAGTCCTAAATCTAGTACAGTGAAGCAGCAGCCCAACTTCCTTAGGTTGTTAGGGCAGTGGAAAAATTGCATCACAGAAAACCCTGGGGGAAGGTGGGGATTTGCAGCAGATTAAGGGCAGCCCTTATGTGGAAGCAATTATGAAAGGGCTTGGGAGAAGCTTTTTCTTTTTTTTCCAAATAAGTTATGATCTCAGTGATCCACGTTATCAAATTCTGATCAAACCACTTGTCTGTCACTGGTATTTCTTGAGGATGATTTCTTAACTTTTGTTTTCATTTAGTCTCCTGTGTGGTTACAAGTGCAGACATAGCTAAGGAAAATTGGAGAATATTAATTCATTTATGTGTTTAGTCTTGTAAAAACATTTGCTTATGGCTGCTAGCTTTTCAGTTTATATGTCTTTGTATATTTTTCCTCACTCTCTTCCTTTGTTATTATTTCTCCCAGAAGAGCTGTCTGACTGTGGTGTTTTTTTTTTTTTTTTCAGATTCTCACTGTTTTTTTTTGTGATCTTATAAAACTGATTGTTCATTTATTTATTTTCTTTTTTCTATGTTGCTGTTCTGGCAATAACATACATTTTTTTTCCTGATGTGATATGTGCATCATTTCATTATTTTTTTCACCTTCCATTACTCCTTTACTAAATGGGTTGTAAAAAACTATCATTTTCATTTCAGATGTCTGGAGTGAGTTTACAAAAAAGACTTTCTGCATTTCCTGCTGCTCTGCCTAGGAGGTGAAGAGGAATAATCTTCTTGGAAACCACAGGAAGCAAGTGATAGTCTTTTACTACCAGAAAGATCTGAAAACTTTGTGAAAATGGTACTGTTTAATACTTTTCCATGACAAAGGTTAGCTCCTACATGTGTGTGTTGGTTGAATAAAACATTTTCCTATTACAGTGATATGCTTCAGAAGGATTTTGTAACTATGAGTATGTAAGAAGTGTAGATTTCGCCACTGAATTTATTAGCAACACGTGTCACAGTTCTAGCTGGGTGCTGCATATCACAAAATACAGAGAGGCACATATAGTCTGTTCGAAGGAAGGCTGTTTATTTCTAAGATGCAAGCATTTAAAAGAGCTGTAAAGGGCATATTATTATGCAGACTTTAAAGCATATTAAGTCTGTTTGGAGAAATATGATACAGATATATTGCTGGCAATGTAGAAAGAGGCTACAGGCATGTCTTGTGCTAGACAATGTGGAGTTTACAATATGAAAATAACAATTGATTCCATGAATGCTTAGTAGCAATATATGCACCCTTGCAGGAAAGCTTTCTAAGTTGAATTAAAAAAAATTCAGAACGTATTGCAACCATTCTGGACATTTGGAGTCAGCATTATCGTGTCATTACTATACCTTCCTGATATGTATGTGAAAGGAAAGTGGAATTTCCCTTTCAGTTCAGGGGTAGTTACTTAACAGCTGAATTTCCCTCCTGACAAATGAAACTGAAATGGTAGAAGAAACCTTTTACCTGTGGGCACCTCATTCTTATTAATTCCTGCTATTTTTTGGCAGTATCAGAAAATATATTGTCAAAACTGTCACCAAAACCAAATTTAAGTGGAAGGTAGTTAATTCTCCCCCTGCCATACTGCTGAATTCATGTTTGTTCTCTGTGAGTTAAAATTATTTATAAAAAGAGAGGAAACTTGTCTGTTTTCTGATGTTAAATATATATTTCTTTTTCTTAAGAGTTTTGACTTTGAGGCCTCAATTAAGAATGACAGATATGGATACATTAAATTGATTAGATAAATAATTTTTTCAACAGCTGTAACTTTAGAAATATTGTCAAAGATTGTCAAAACTCTGTTGTTTCACATAAAATACATTCATGTACTGATATGCACTTAAGTTTTATTTTCTCACTGACTTGGCCAAATTTACTGAAGTAAAGCCCACAGATAATACTTTTACTTCCCTGGAACAATTTAATTTGTGAGGTGAATGAAGGTGAAAGCTGCTCTTGAATCACAAAGAAGAAATGAAGTTGGGAGTTGGAAATGTAATGGAGACACAAGCAGAAATGCAAGAGCCAAATGAGCTAGGAAATCAAAAGACAGCACGGGCATCACAAGACTCTTCTGATTTCACAGTGATTCTGAAGCTGGAAGTCTTATAACATATTTAGGGAAATACGAGAATGAAAAAGCACCTTCACCTTATTTTGCTGCATAAACTATTTAGATTGCATAATTTTTAAAAGAAGATAAAAGAAGCAAATTTAACATCTACAAAAATATGCCTAATGAAACCAGATACTACCTATTTAGCAACAAATGGAACGAAACAAAGGAAATATTGAACTGAGTATAGGAATCACCGTGTCAGTAGTTTGGATTATGCCTGGTTTCTGGAAGAGGATCCATTATAGGTTTGTCACTAAAGTGCCAACCCACCTCCAGGATGATTTCTGACAATTTGGAATAGCAATCACAGCATTTCATAGGTAAAATTTTATTGCTGTCAGAGTCCGCACTGGAAAAATAGATGTTTCATAGCATCTGCTGTTCCATAAAGAGAAGCATCTGAGTAGGAACATAATTAAACATGTCGCATCTCAAGCACTATGTGTTAATCTAAGCAGGTAAATCAGCTCAGAGTGGATAACATTGTAGAGGGCATACAGTACAAGATTATAAACATGAAAAAAAAAACAAGAAAGCACATTATTTCACAGGCAGTGAATTATAATGATCAAAATGGACTCTACAAGGACAGATTGCTGATGTAAAAGAAAGCAACCATAAAGCACCTACATGCACCAGAAAACCAAGAGAATGCAGGTTAGGGAGATTGCTCCTTCTTTCCTATTCCCATATTTCCTAGGTATTAGTGCTTCATAAAACAGTTCTTCAGCTATTTCCACATGATTAAATTTTGGTTATCTCAGTGCAGCAGGATAATTGTATGCAAATCTGGATGAATTTCACATTGTTATCTCCTTTTAAATCTGTAATATATATAACCCTTTGCTTTCCCTTAAAAACAACAGGAAATGGAATAAAACTTTTATCTTCAGATTCATATTGTTATATGGCTCACTTTTGGCAAGAGAAATTAAATTTTATTCGAAATTTGACAGATAACCCTCATGGGTTTTAAAATTTCTGCACAGTTGAAAATTCAACTACAACTTTACAATACCATTTCTTTACAGAATTTGCATGACAGTATCAAAGCATTTGAACTGATCTTTCCTGGAATAAGTTTTAAACCTACAAAACTGTTATTTAATATATTTTCCTAACAAATGTGTTGACAAAATTTCTGTTCTATTGAAGGAGGGAATAAGAAGTCAGAAGGACAGGAACTCTGTATCTCAAGGTATCAAACAAGGGCTAACATTAGTTCTGTGTTGAAGCCAGAGAAGCTCTCCACAGCCCAAGACTCTTCCAGGACAACATAGAGCATGGGTGTCCAACCGTTTGGCTTACCTTGGCCACAGTGAATGAAGAGGAATTGACCTGGGATGCATAAGTTGCACCAAAAGTGATGCCAGCTATTTATTTCCATGGAAACTACAACAGACACAAGGAACATAGTAACGCTCTTTGATAGGGCAAAGTCTTTGCTACAAAACGCTATTTTTCAACATAGTCTCATCAATTTTCACCAGCTTGTGATGAAAAAGAGCCTTCATGCCACACTTGTAAAAGTCTGCATGAGCAGAGGTGACCTCTGTTGCTGTCACCACTGCTGAAACAGGCCACCCATCACCTCACTGTGCTCACATCCACTGTTTGATCTCCATAAATGTTCACAAAGCATTGATGAATGTCAGTGGGTGCCATTTCCACATAGAGTAATTCAGTGACACGCCTCTGTTTCATTTGCACTTCCATGTCAGACACCATTGTATCTGAGTGCCCCTCTGCTGCCTTCTGTCACACGACAACAACATGTAATGAAATATTGGTGGGAAGGTTGAAACTGTACTGCCATACCACCACCATCTGCCTCTGATGTTGTGGGCCAGCATAATAAAATGAGAGGCATTACTTTCAGAGCAGCCCTCATAAAATATATAGTTAATGTATACAAATAACAAAACTTAATTTAATCTTTAATATTTTTAATAAAACATAAAAAAAGAGAGCAGCAAAACCATAAAATGATGAAAAAGGTGTGACTGTGAAGGCAAGGGTATTTCTCTCTGGTAAGAGAGGTCCTATAAATGTCTGGTGAAGAGACATGACCAGATTTTTGAGTTGAATGTCTGACTGCAACTCTGTGCATCCCATTTGAAAATCCACAGATAATGTATTTATTTTGACTGAAGATGGAGTCACAAAAACACCCTAAAATTGATGATATTTTGTAAATCTTGAAACCTGTTCTCAAATTCTTTTATCAAAACAGAAAGCACGACTATTCACAGGACTGTATTCATCCAGTCAGTCAGGATGCATACAATTATTTGCGATGACTTTAGTCATGCTGCTCTGTGCTCTCTCCGTGCCCTGGTTTCAGCTCAGACAGTGCTGATCACACACTGATGTGTGGTTGTTGCTGAGCTATGGGTGTGTGCCTGGGGCCAGGCTGGGCCACGTGGCAGGAAGAGCCACCACCATGATGATGTGGGGCAGGGGTGGCTGCAGGATGGACTGGGCTGGGCTGCAAGCAGCCCACAGGCCACAGGTTGGACATACCTGATTTTTTCCGGGAGAAGTATGGTCCAGCTTGTCATGTATCTCTTTTATATATGAGGAAAATACATCTTATTAGAAAATGTGTCAGATACAGCTAACACTATAAGTACTGACATGTTTTCTATTATGATGCATTTTCCCCCTATAGGAAAATGATATATTATATTATTGAAAGTCTGTGTTAAGGACAAGAGCATGGCCTGCCAGACTAACAATCAGCTGTAGATATACAACTGTGCAAATGTAATCTCTTGGTCTGTGCTTAGGTGCTTTACCAAGTGAAACCAACTCCATCATAGGAGGTGCAGAACCTATTTTTTTTAGCTTCTATGCATTCATTTTGCCTCACAGTTGAAAATTAGATGCTGTGGGTCTCTCATAGAATCATAGAATGGCTTAGGCTGGAAGGGTTCATTGAGCTCCAGCCCCACTGCCATGGGCAGTGTTGCCAACCAGTAGATCAGGCTGCCCAGGGCTCCATCCATCCTGGCCTTGAATACTTCCAGGGATGGGACATCCACAGTTTCTCTGGGCAGCCTGTTCCTGTGCCTCACTGCCCTCTGAGTAAAAAATTTCTTCCTAACATCTAATCTAAATTTCCCCTCTTTTAGTTTAAAATCATTCCCCCTTGTCCTATCACTATTAGACTATGTAGGCAGTTGATCCCCCTCCTGCTTATAAGCTCCTTCTCAGACGATGTAAAATCCACTAAATGGAAGGATGAAATGAACAATAATATTTACAATTATAGCCTGAGAGCAGCTCAGTTTTGGGATGCATTTATGTTTTTCAGATAGGATTCAGTTTGTTAGAATGGTGCAAATTTTCAATAATATTTTATGCTCTGCAGTCATTAACATTCAAAATTACTAGCTTGTGGTCTGTGTATAATCTAGCAAATTAATCTTCATGTTATTGAAAGCAGTATGTACACATCTTGCAATATGGCATTCTTGTACTGCGTCGTAACCAGAGGGAGATATTTTTCTTCCCTATATATTCCTGGAAACGAGGGAAGTAGGACACTAAAGTAAATAATTTTCTGGCTGGTTTCACTCAAAAGCTCCCATGGAGTAGCTTGAAAATAACTTAATAAAAAGTTGGAAAAGGAGAGATTGAATAGGATAAGTAATATGAACCAAGGCAAAGACCAGTCCTGGAAGATAAATCTTGTGAAGTATACAGAGCTTTGACAGAATCCCTTGAATTAGACTGCTCTTAAATCACTTCAGCTGAATGTGGGCCCTGGAGTGCAATTTGTGGTGATACCAAATTGATGGAAATTAGTTTTCTATAAAGCATCTTGGAGTGTTAGCTCTGATTAATCAGAAGCAATTATTGCAGCTAACAAAGCATAGCAAGCACAGCAAAGTTCACAGCCTTCTTCCATCTAGACCTATGAAGTTCCACAGTAATGTGGACATACATAGGACAATTTGCTGTTTACTAGTGCTGCATGTTTTTTGAGCACCATGGTCAACAGGTGTTTGCTTCAAAACTAGATGAGCTCAGTTGCCCTTGGGAAATAACTTACTTTCCCTAAACATCCAAGCAACAAGATGTAAATGTTTCCTGATGCACTTGGACTTGTGCTGACCCAAAGACAATTTACAGATATGGGATAAGTCAGTGGCAATTTGAAATAAAAGCAATTATTTCTCTTAGATGAAATAGTACCTGGTATTTCAGGAAACAAAATTCTAGTGAACTATTTCATTAGTTTGCTCATTTTGCTGCGTTAAAATACTTCAAACTAAATATCACCTGGTATGGAGGAGTTTTTTAGATTTGTAGGCTCTTCTGAGCAGATTTCAGAGGTTGCTGTCCCTGCCTAATGGGGAAGTAAACCCTTCAACCACCTCAGCTAACTCTGTCATGGAACTGTGAATCTAGATCCTGAACTCAGCTTGTTGACAGACTGTATAAATACAGCAAGTTATGGGCTGTGGTGAGTCAAGGTTGAACGGGAAGCTTATTCAGCCAGCTCTGCAATGGCTGATGGTCAGATGGAGCTAGCAAATCCTCATAGCTACTTGGCCTGGATCATGAGTCACACTCTACATGACTTGTTTCAGGGCCACAAAGGTGACCTGAATTCATATTGCCTCTGTTCAAGAGAACAATCACATCATTTGAAGTGCAGGTTGGCCAAATTCCACCGGGCTCTGCTTGTGACCACTCTCTGCAGGCTCAAGACCTGCTGAAATGCAGGATATAATACATTCACTGTTTTTTAATGTATTATTCGCTACATTTCATCTTTTCCCAGGTAAAATCATAAACATTTATGTTCACTAGTACTAGAGGTGGTGGAGTTTTTATAGAGTTTTACCATAAATCATAACTAGGCCCTCCAGATCAAATTAAAGAGTAATTGTTTCCTTATGAATGCTATCAGAGCTGCTCACCTTGAATACCTATTTCTTTCGTTTCCTAAGAGCTGTTGTAAATAAATATACTGGAAGTTATGCTTTCTATTTTGCCACAAGTAAATGGAGGCAAGGGATCACTAAGAATAGAGTTCATAAAATACTTTTGGAGCTGCAGAACTGATCTCTGGTATACACGTCTATAATGCAACCGTAGGGAAGGAGTCTGCATGCCCTATGCTCACCACAGGAACACCTGAACTTCTCCAAATGGTGACGTAAATTCAGCTGCAGCTTAGAGGAAACATTTATTCTGGGGAGAAACCTCAGACTCTGACTCTGCACACTGAGAAGTTGCCACTCCAAAGTGAGGAAGCCCTGCTTCAGGCTCAGTATCTGTTCAGGAACAACCAGTATATTGTGTATCTTTTTTTTTCATAGCAAAAATATTCTGCGATGTAGCTTCACCCTGCTCTCAGCCTGAGGATGTCCTTGGCCTCCTCTGAGAGCCACTCCATCCAACAAGACACATGTAAGCATGGTGAGGGAGGGCTTATGCCTCCTGCTCTACTACAGCCATCACACCGGCAAGACAAGTATGGATGAAAGATCATGGTGACAAAACCATAATGCACAGGAAGAGACCAGACTTACATACTCACAGACAATGGCAGGGGCGAGAACCCAAGAGTCCTCTTTGGCAAAAGCAGCCTTCACCATGCCCATCTTCTTTTCTCCATTATCTTCTCACTGCTGTGAGGCAACAGAGTGTTCTGATTTCTTCCTACTTGTAACACATCTTTGATCACACATTTTATAATCTTGGATCTTCTGTTCTATTTTTTTTTCCTACTTTTCCCATGCACCCCCCTGCACCTTGCTTCACTTCTAAAATTAACAATTGAATGTAAGATTAGGGACTACAGTCTTCTTGCCTGTGGTACTGTCCTTTCAGCTATCAACTAGCCATCAGCTCTTATGGACTGTCCTCTGTGGAGAACGTTTCAAGAAAAGAAGGAAAGCCTCACATCTCCCAGCTCCACTGAGGAAAATCTCTTAAGGCAAAATGTGTATGATGTTCTTATTTTGAATTTTTTATTTCATTTGTGCGCATATGGAAGTAATGCTCAGAGGTGAATCTCTGTTGTATTAGGAATTGTATGCACCTCTAGCAGTGATGTCCAAGGAAATGTTGGCTGTTGCAGTAAACTATGCAAAATGAAATAGCATGAAGCAAGTGCTGAGCAAAAAGAAGCAGAGGCTTCATTTCTTATTGAAAAGCATTGCTATCCCTGGAGAAAATTGATTCCTTCAACAGTTGAATCTACAGAAATGCATTAGGAACACAGAAAAAAAATATACTCCTTTAAAAGCAAAAACAGCAAAATTGTAGTTATTTGGGCAGGTTTGCAAGTTTCATTTCTCTTAAAAATGCTGTTGAAAATGAGCGTAGTTTTAAAATTGCAGAGAAAGCAAAGTGAAATAAAATTCGGGATACTAAACAGAGGGATCTCTAGCTCATCCTGACCTGTTAGTTATAGTTTAGCACCATACATTATGCAGATATAGAAAAGTGGCTTTTAAAACCTGAGGAAAAGATTGACCTGCAGATTAAGTAGAGCCGTCTCGATACTGCGTATGAAAAGAACATCCTGTGTTACAGGCTAAGGTAGACAAGAATAGGAGGAAATACTCTGGGTTTAATTTTTCAATGCTTATTCAAAAAATAAATAGATTTTTGTGAAGAAATGAGAAAAAATGAAATTCAGAACTGATGACCTGTAAAGTCTTTGCTCTGAGTACAATTGTCCCTTATCTGCAGTTCTCTAAGGAGCAGATAAAAATATTATGCAAAATATTAAGGACTCGTGACAGACTTTTAAACATTTTTTACTGTCTTCCTCTTTTATATCCAAATTATAGCTTTAAGGAAGCTTTAGTATTTCTTTCTAGTAGGGAAACAAAGCATTTTCTAATTTTTTATATATTACCTTTCATTCCATTTATCTTCTACAAGAGAAAGAGAGAAATACACTAATAAAATGATGAGATAAGAAAATACAGACAATCTGAAAGGATATCTGTGTTCTATATGAGAAGAATATTTTCTCAGGTAGCTTATTCCAATTTAGAAAAAAATACTTGCTGCTGTTGTATTTCTCCATTCGTGATGAAGGAGGTGAATTGGTTGGGATGGGATGCTGCTTGCAGTTTAGGCAGCTGAGATACATGCCCTCATTTAATTTGATTTTATAAGCTTAAAGCTGTGAAACTGCAGGCTGCTGGCATAAACAGTTGATCAAATTAAAATGCCTTCTTGGACAATAAGGAAACAGCTTCATCTTATTATTTTTTTAAACATCCATGTGCTGAAGGGAAAAATCAGAAAACAAAATAATAAGAAAGTAGAAGTATAGGCACTTTTGGGAAGGGAGTTTTCTCATTAAAATTTTTGTCAGCTTTTCCCAGAGAGTTTGTGGATGCCCCATCCCTGGGGGTGTTTAAGGCCAGGCTGGATGGGGCCCTGGACAATCTGATCTAGCGGCTGGCAGCTCTGCCTGTGGCAGGTGGGTTGGAACTCTATGATCCTTGAGATCCCTTCCAACCCAAGCCATTCTATGATTCCATAGACAGAACAGTTGAACCAGACCTTTAAAAGTCTGTGTGACACCAATTATGGAGTGAAAGTGCATAAGCACTTTACAAATGTAATTTACTCTTTGCACATTAGTTTTATATTGGGAAATATCCATGATCATACTAGAAATACTTCAATTGGAGTTAGTGCATTTTGGGATAGATCTTTAATGGGCTAATGACAAATCAGTAACTCCTGCTGCAGTGTAGTTTCCTAGTTTTGAAAGAGTATCTTCAGTGCTGGGTTCACATTGGAGCTTTTAAATATCCTGACTGACTTTAATTCAGAAGAAAAAGAGGGGGAGGGGGAGCTAGAAAACAAAAGGCTATTAATTCCCTGGATTAAATCATTTTAGGAATCATAGAATCATAGAAAGGCCTGGGTTGAAAAGGACCTTAAAGATCATCTAGTTTCAGCCCCCCTGCTGAGTGCAGGGTCATCAACCACTAGACCAGGCTGCCCGGAGCCACATCCAGCCTGGCCTTGCATGCCTCCAGGGATGGGGCATCCACAACCTCCTTGAGCAACCTGTTCCAGTGCGTCACCGCCCTCTGAGTGAAAAACTTCCTCCTAATATTCAACCTAAATCTCCCCTGTCTCAGTTTAAAACCATTCCCCCTTGTCCTATCACTATCCACCCTCGTGAACAATCGCTCCCCCTCCTGTTTATACGCTCCCTTCAAGTATTGGAAGGCCACAATGAGGTTTCCCCGGAGCTTTCTCTTCTCCAAGCTAAACAAGCCCAGTTCCCTCAACCTTTCTTCATAGGAGAGGTGCTTCAGCCCTCTGAGTGGCCCTCTTAGTGGCCCTCCTCTGGACCCGTTCCAAGAGCTCTGCGTCTTTCTTGTGCTGGGGGGCCCAGGCCTTCATGCAGTACTCCAGATGGGTACTGCACACAGAGGATTAAGGATTTATATCATTTTTCATTTTCTGAGCCCCTTAACTTTATCTTCTGGGATACCTTTAGCCAGACCGCAACCCTAAAAAGACTTGGGTGTGATTCATTTCTAGAGTTTTAGACAAGGATCTCTAGTGTATATTGTATTCAAACCATGTGCAATTCATGCAGTGAAAATTAAAGCTCTGCCCCATTCTAGTTTTTATTTTGGTAGGAAATTTTGAAAAACTTAGCCCAACAAAAATACTGCAGTTGTGATTTCTTCCATTTCTCTGTAATGATATTTGAGTACGAGTGCTGCAGTTTTGAACATCAGAAGGATACCTTCAATAAGTTTTCACTTCTCTTTATAATTTCTGAATCATTTTACTCTCTCTTTACAAATGATCAAGGAGCATTTTTCTTTGGGCTGTCTCCATTTTGTGCTTATCTTTCCTGATCACTGCAGCTATAGTTTTGGCTCCTCTGCAGAGCTCAGGTTTCACCCCAAAATCTCAAGTTACTGTGATACCTCAGAGGAGGGAGGCCCCTCATTCAGAAGGGAGAATCTCCCTACAGCTCTTCTGCAGCTCCAACTATTTTCTGTCTGGGAAAGAAATAGTGTGAGAATAATTCTGCCTAATTTTAGACATCTAACTCCATGCTCTGCGTCTACCTCTGAATGCCTTTATTTTCTTTCTAACATATGACTTCTAAGTTTCTAGCCACAGAAGTTCTGAAATATTTTTATGTTAGACAGTTAAGGGAGTTGAATGAGGATAATACAAACTTTTCTTAGGCTTGTTACAGTTGTCCAGAATTTGTCTCTGCTACTGAACTAACATCTCGTTTAATATCTCTGCTCATGTATGATTTAGCTCTCTGACTAAACACATATTTTGTCTTTTTAATTCTGTCCTATATATTAAAAAATCAGTTTCTTGTGAAATGATTTGAACAATTGGGATTCATAACAGAAACAGTGGGAAATAAATTTGGAAATGATTTGGGCATCAACTCACCTTAAGGAAATATACTGTACATTGAGATCTATGACTATGTTGCAAACAAACAGACCTTGGTAGGAGTGACTGCACCTTTGGATTCAATCTAGAATGCAACGTTAAATTTACTGTAAATATCCTGAAATATTCAGTGGGATTCAAAAACGGCAGAGAAATAACTTAGTCTGTTTCTAAAATATGGAAATCAAACTGTATGAGATACCATTTTTCCATGCTGGAAGTTTCAGGATGAATTGTACTACCAGTTGTGGGTTTATTTCATTGTGTATTCCATAAACAGGATTTCATGGCAATAGAAAGATTTCAGTAGTTTCAGCTTTAGAATTTGGCATTTTTGACTGCTCAATTAACTGATCCAAAATTGTTTCTCTACTTTTTACTATGTTCTTCGTCATGCCTGTTTCTGTGCTATATTTCAAAGGCTTGGAAGATTAGGGAAAATTTCTAAAATGAATTTCCAATAACATGAAATTAGAAAGTGGCTGAGGTGAATTTGAGTAATGATAATAAGATATTCCCCTGATAATCCACTGTCAGGCATGGACAATATGGGGTGAGTACTGCCAGTTCCATCACACTGTCTCCATAATGTCATTGCTCATAACTTTATATGCTCTCATGCTGGTCTGGGAAAGGCATTATGTCTTTGTCCTGTGAAAAGCAAACATTCCCTGGGCTTTGTATCTTTAGTATAATGGGAGAAACTAGTCAAAATGAGGATGGTTCAAGTGAAAGCTGAAATAGATTGTCTAGCATTTTATTCTGCTGAGCCTCAAGATAAATAATGATTTGCCTGTCCATGTGTGGTCGGCCTCTTGTTCTTGCTGCTAACAATCATACTTGTGACACTAAGCAATTTATATAGCCAGTAATATATCAACCCAGCAAACAGATACAAATGAGTGAACTTGTTGAAAATTGTCTAAAATGCCCTTCCTCCACATAATCAGCAGAGCATAGCACACAAAAATAAAGGTCAGCACAGCCCCACTGTAAACACTGACCATTTTCTTTGACTGGTTTTGACTCTGAGTGCCATTTATCAGTGTTAGACACTGAAATGATCTCTGTATTTCCCAAGTTTCTAATTTGTTCCACTGCAGTCATTAAAACAGCAATCATTTCCCCTTCTCTTTGTTCATCGCCTCTTACTTTCTCCAAAAGTGGTGTCTAAAGTTATACTTCAGGATTCCAGAAAATTACTATTACTACTACTCATTATTATTTCTGAATTTTTAAGTTACTCTCAGGTACACAATGACAGAATGGATCAAAAGGCACAAAGGTGTTTTCTGTTGTACAATTTGCTTGATTAAATATTCATAGTAGGGTTTAAGGCAAGATTTGCTTCCACTTTAATCTATGCAAACATCCCCACTGTCTGCAGTAGGCATGCTTAGGGTCCTGTTTGCCCAAATGAACACATTGTATATTCTTCAGGCATCAAGCCCCTTTGCAAAACTGTTTTCCATCCCTTTGGTGATTCAATTGCCTGGATGTTGTCATTTAGTGACATTTAAAACGCTACATGGCATCTGAGACAGCCAACCAGGGTTGATGCATAGGACTTAGGGAGACCTGTGCCTCCTGGACTGACAACAGACAGCCAGATGGTTTCCCCAGGGCATCTCAAATGCTGCCAGGTGACTGTATTAGGCAAATGTTTCAACTCAGATTTGCTGATCACAGAGCACAAACTTCCAGCCTCTTCCCTCTGCAAAGGTTGCTTGCCATTTGATTTAAGTCACAAAGATTGACGAAGAGTTAATGTTGTTCACAAAGAAATGTGCAAGGTTTTGCACTACTCTAAGTACTAGGTGATGTTGGATGTATCTCCTTTTATCACCATTATTAACTTTTCCAAAGGTAAAATTTGAGTCATCGGTTTCATCCAGTGTTAATCAACTTTGATTGACAATCTTGAACAATCTTTTGCACAAAGTGCAAAACCAGAAGGCAAGGACTTACTCCCTTGACATTTTCTCTCTAACCTAAATTACATTTTCTTTCTCTTACAGGGCCCTCATATTGCTTATTCAGTGATGTACGTATTTCAGCAATAGCATGAGAACTCTTCCTCTAATGTCTGTCAAGGGTCCACGTTAGTAGCAATAAGGACGCATACTTTGCAGGTGTAACTTGACATATGCCCGGTGAAATCACCTAGTACATTACCTCATTGCTTTTCTTCTTGATTTAAAAGGAGCAGAAGAGGAATGAAGCTTCGGTTTCAATGGGTAGCTGAAGAAAAGGAAACGTAAAACTGTTTTTGTGCTTCCAGGATTTCTGTATTTGCCTTAGCAACTCAGCTTAAAGGCAAGAACAAGTTGGTAAACACCACTTGCATAGCTTGGTAAGGTCAACAGCAAGACTGAATATCTCTTGAAGTGTACAGTTCAAATGTGACATCACTGATTACGGCAGACTTATTGTGAATCTTTCTTCCCTGAATTATAATGTGGCTTGACAGCTGAAGACATATTTGTTGTTGTCTGAAATGCATGGTTGACTAAATCTTGAATAAAAAGATGGAACGTGATTTCAAGCATGTATAAAAGCAAACCTCTGAATCCCTACTCTCTGCTCTCAGATGCCTAATAAAGGTCAGGAGCTGGAAATAATATGCAGAGGTAGAGATTTATGAGAGGTTGTTCAAGGATTTGAATGCTTATGACTTGGCCAGATGACTAAGCAGGAAAAGGTAACAGTCTCCAAGTACTTGAACAGTGTAACCATGAAAAAAAATCAAGGGATTATTTAGGCTGATGAAAGGATATAAAAATTGCCATGCTGGACAATATTAATAGCACTATTTTTGCGCATTTTCTACTCAAAGATTACAAACACCTTTATAGAGAATTAAACTGTGACATCAAAATGAAAAGTATAAAAGAAGTATACCGCTCTTTCTAGCTGAGGAAGGCTTAAGCGGAAGCAATTCCAGAGTTATTCCAGACATATTCAAAGTCATTCAGCATATCTTCAGACAATCCAACCACAACTCAGTTTGTTTCTTTTTTTCCCTTTGGTTTGATTGTTTGCTTTTGTTTTTAAAAATGGAATCAACCCTGAAGCAATGGAAAGAAACCATCCAAACCAATATTTTCCATATGTAAAGCCTATTACTCTGAGCGATAATCTTTAAAAGGAAGTAGTAAGACACATGGACATTGGAGTCAGTATTGGAGCTGTGGTGGATGTGTTGCAGAAAGCAATCTTGTGTGGGCATTATGACTGCATGATTTAGCAGGTTCGTATTTCTTTTTCCTATCTCAAATATCTATTATTTTAAATTAAACAAGATCTATCTCACATGATTTGTGCAACTTACTTCATGAAAAGGGAATTTCTGAACAAGACTATGCATCCATCTCTGAATTTTATGACAACAAGCTGTCTTGACTTACTGCAGTGTCTCTGCAGCCCTATGCAGTACTGCATGTAATTTGAAGCTGCTCATTGTTATACATAATAAACATTTTACTTTTCCATCTTCAGTGTGCATCAAATAGTTAATTAATAAGAATCCAAGATGAACTCTGACATTTAAATATGTATGCTATTTTTTTTTAGTGTTAAATTTGGGTTAACTATTGTAGGATCCAATCTTAAGGGTATTTGGAGAATTTCCCTCATATGTCTGCCTTGCTTTTTCTGCATGAGTACTAAAGCTTCATGCTCTTTCCTGTTCCTTGGATTAGCCAGAGAATTTGATTGTTTTTAAGAAGCAAACATTTCGCACTTTCTTCTGCTGATGAAACTCTAGGTGACTGCTGCATTCTAGTTTGTGTTACCTATAGTATTACAAACACTTGCTTTAGATTGCACAACATTTTGCCACAGCTGACTTGCTTCTTGATTTGAAAATATCACCAATTAGCACAGAGTATTTCCTATCACACTATTTGTTATTTTTAGGGCATTTTTAAATAAACAATCTTATCTAATTCTGCTGTCAAATATATCTGATGATCTCAGCATGATAACCTCAGTACGGCAATGCTTATTTTGATTTACATAATTCTGTAATTTTCATCTAAGTTACAGTTGTACAAATGCACTTATTTCAATGAAGCTGTGCTGGCATAGCCAAAGAAAAAATGGCAGCATTGCATGAAAGTCCCATACGAGCATTTGAATACTCTCTTCCCCAATGCTTAGCATTTATATGGAGATACTGGGTGTTCTGACATTAGCTTTTGTGTTGCTAAGAATACAACTCATTTCAATATGGCAGTTTTAAGAATGAAACTAATCTGCACTTATTTGGAAAAACCATTTCATGATACAGTTTTATGTCTGCCATTTTTATGCTAGAACAATTCTAATTTTTAAACTGAGTTACGATGCAGTTTATTTAAACACCTGCTATAATATATAATGAATACATATACTATAATACATAATGAATTCTCCGTTAACTGAGACATCAGTCAATCTACACTTTAAGGACGCAGATTTTAGTTCAAGTCTAATAAGAGACTAAGATTTCTCATATCAATGTCTACGATTAGTATTTTGCATAAACTCCTGTTGTCCAGGAAACTCCATTCTATCCAGATGCAAATATGCTTATTCCTACTTCTTGGTTAATCTGTAATAAATATACATGGTTATATATGAAATGTTTAATCCTTGGATGTAATCAATTACAGTTACGTATGAGGGCTGCTCTGAAAGAAATGTCTATTTTATTATGTTGGCCCATGACGTCAGTGGTAGATGTTGGTATGGCAGTAGAGGTTGAACCTTCCCACTAATATTCCATTACATGTTGTTGCCACGTGACAGATGGCAGCAGAGGGGCAGTGTGACACAATGGTGGCTGACATGGAAGTGCGAATGAAACAAAGGTATGTCATGGAATTCCTCCATGCAGAAAAAATGGCAGCCACTGGCATTCATGTCAATACACTTGCTGAACATTTATGGAGACCAAATAGTGGATGGGAGCACAGTGAAGTGGTGGGTGATGCTTTTCAGCAGTAGTGACAATGATGTGAAAGACAAGCCGCATTTCAGATGGCTATGCACAGATGTCACACCACTAAATGAAGAGTGTCTTGATCAGCTCAACCATGTGAATTGGCAGATTACAAGGGAACTGTGTATAGAGCTGAATATTGTCTTCAGTGCATTGGAAATGATGCACAAACAACAATGGAATATCACAAAGTTTATACCAGATGAGTCCCATGAATACTCACATAGGAACAGAAAAAACAAAGTATTCAAAGTTTGTCAGGACCTATTGAACTAATACAAGGCTGAAGGTCACAGTCTCCTGGATTGCATCAGTACTGATGACAAGACGTGGTATCACTGTTAGGTGCCAGAGCCAAAACAGCAGTCCATGAAGTGGCAACATGTGAATTCCCCATGAAAGAAAAAGTTCAAGATGCAGCCCTCAGCAGCTAAAGTCATGTGCACTGTCTTTTGGAATAGCAAAGGAGTGATCCTCTTGGATTTCATGCAACCTGGACAGACCATCAACTCCGACTGCTACACTGTGATGCTGACTGAGCTGAAGGCTTGAATTTCCAGAGTCAGGCCAGAGAAGACAACCTCGCTCTTGCAACACAGTAACACCAGACCCCATACCAGTTTGAAGGCTGTGGAACACGTTGCCAGTCTTGGCTGGACAGTCCTACCACACACACTTTATTGTCTGGATTTGGTGCCTTCTGACTTCCATCTCTTTGAGCTGATCAAAGATGGACTGCATGGGAAACATTTTCCTTGCAATGACACAATCATAGCAGCTCTGAAACAGTGGGTCACATTTACTAGTGTAGATTTCTATGTGCATGGCATGCAGGCTTTTGTTCATCACCGGCAAAAATGCATAGCTAGTGGTGATGACTATGCTGAAAAATGGTGTTTATTGCTGAGAATGTGTTGTAGTTTCCATTGAAATAAATTGGAGACATTACTTTTAGAGAGGCCTATGTACTTCCAACTTGTGAAGTTAAAGATATTTAAAAATGAAGCGAACTGGATTGATGATGAGATGCTATGTTTAAATGAGTTAAAAACTTCCAGATGTAGCTAATTATTTTTAGGACAGCAATGTGCACTACTGTTTCAGATATCAAAGCTGGACTGTTCAGGGTAACTGTTGACATTGCTAGACATTACTATCAAGCACAGAGCATAGCCAGACAAGTATAACAACGAACAACCTGTATTTACATGTATCTAGCCCTTGTTGTTACTTTACCCTTCTATATCTTACCTGTGTTCCTCCCCTAAATGTCCCAGTAGAAGTTCTGAGTAACGTCAGGATGCTCTTTTCCTGCATCCCACCTCCAGGCAGCAACGTCGTGTAGTCAGGTGATGTAGGGAGAGCTCCCAATGACTCATGGGGATGTTTTTTTTTGACTAGACGCTGGGACTGAGGGTCTCTTGGGGAAGGTCTTGTGAGTGTACAAATGTGAGCATTTGTTACTTAACACTGTCCCCTTCCATGAGTGGAAAAGTAACTAGAAGAAAGAATGAGTCTAAGGACAGTGTCTGGGAAAGAAGCCTAAAGTCCAGTTCTGTGGTCTCTGTGGCCTTGGATAATTGAATTTGTCTTCCAGGGTGATTCTGAAGATACTCAAACAAAAATTTGGATGAAACTCAAGTATCAGAAAAAAAGGAGTTCAAGCAAGTGTCAAAGGGCAAAGATCAATGGTAAAATAATCTGATGATTGATACTGAAATTGTGGTAGCCTGCAGCATTTCATGCATATATTTTTTGTTCTTAGTAGTTTTTTGTAGCAATTTAGCTAAACAGGAGTTTCAGGTATGCCTCAGAAATGCTATGTAGACAGTTCTCGTCTAAGGAATAGAAAAGAAACATGAAATGTTTACAGAAATATCAACTTTTCTTATAGAATACTTTCCAATTATAAATGTTTTCTCTTTCTTACGAAGTTCTTCAAGTGGAAAGCATGTAACACAAAGAGCCAAGACACCTGTAAGATGCTATTAATTGAGGAGTATAACCTTGCTCTTCCCTTATCCATTTATTTCTTTAAATAACAGGCTTGCCTTAGTGGGAAATGAAAAAAGGTGCTGTGGCCAGCCCTAGCAACACATCTTGTCCTGTAGCTAAATTACTTAACATCAATCATTTAAGAGCCTACTCTGGAATTCAAACTAAGTATAATTGTGGTTTCTTGCTTACTTTCTGCTAAAAAGGATTCCATTTTTCAGTTAATGCTTTTGAGAAAAACATAGTGCCCACTCTAAGTAAAAATAAAAAATCCACTATTATTCGATTATGAATCAGCTTAGCCACTGGATGTAGAATAGCTATCCAGGTAGATGAGTTCCTTAGTAAATGCACTAATGATTTTCAAATGCAGCTTACAGAACTATTAATGTCAAATGATATTCTTCAAGTAATCTTTTTGCTTTTGCTCATATTTGCTCAGGGAAATAAATGAATGACCACAGAATCACAGAATTGCAGGAGTTAGAAGAGACCTTAAGAAATCATTGATTCCAACCGCCCTGCTAAAGCAGGTACCCTACAATAGGTCGCACAGGTAGGTGTCCAGATGGGTCTTGAATATCTCCATAGAAGAGAATCTACAGCCTTTCTGGGCAAGCTGTTCCAGTGCTCCGTCAACCATACCGTAAAGAAGTTCTGCATGTTTGTACGGAACTTCCTATGTTCAAGTTTTAGGCCACTGCTCCTTGTCCTTTCACTACATGCCACCGAGGAGAGCCTGGCCTCACCCTTTTGCCTCCCACCTCCCTTTAGATACTTATAAACATTAATCAGATCCCCTCTCAGTCTTCTTTTCCCCAGGCTGAAGTTACTCCAAGTTACTCAGGCTTTCCTTGTATAGGAGCTCCAGGCCCTTAATCATCTTTGTGGCCCTCCTCTGGACTTCTTCTAGGAGAGATCTCTAGTGATATTAGTTTCAAATACTTCTTGTCCTCACAGAAATCATTAAACATTTTTATAATATATTGTTAAATATTTTTTTGAAATTTTATTTTTATTTTGAATGGCAATATTGGATTTATGGTTTTGGGCACTAAAAATATTTTCTGTGTTGTCATTAAAGACAATCTCCTGTCAAACTTTCTGTACCACTTTTTTCAGCAGTAACCCTCTGAAAATGCTTTGCCAAAAAAAGAGAGACAAAAAAAAAAGAGAGAGAAAAATATTTATTCTTTGTAGCTCATTGGATTTATGTCTTTCTGTTTAGACTGTTGCCAAGGACAGTGTTATAACCCCTGCAAGACAAATTTGCAGTCCATATCTGCATTTGTTCTTTTAATGATGTAAATGATGTAACCAGCTCAGTTCTCATTAGCCTCAAAATTGCACAAAATTGCAAGAATTTTATCTGAATATGCAGTTGGGAAAGCACTTCAAGAAAAGTCTCATTATATGTTTTCTGAACTGTTCAAGTCTCCATCCTATTTCATCCGGCCTAACACATATGATAAATAGTAATTATAACAGGAATGTTAATATTCCACAATGAGGAGAAACTTCTTTCTAAGGTGATGGTAAGATTTAATGAGCTTTAATCACAAATGGGAGAAATTTTTTACATTCCTTGAGTATAAAAGTAATGGCTAATTATGGAAACAGGAAAACAAATCTATATTCGATGTGCCCCCATTATTGTATTTGTCTTAAAATACCAGTTCCTGAGTTAAAGTAGCATTGGAAAAATCATTTTCTTATCCCTGGAGGGAGCAGACACAGCCTCTTCAGAGGACAATTTTAGGTGCTACATGAAGAGTCTCATTTACAATTTTTTTGGGGGGGAGAAAGGAGGGAACACAGGAAATCAGAAATAGGTATATCTATAATCCTATGCCTTGGTATCAGTTCACATTAATTACAGGGTTACATTTATAAGCTATTCTATTGAGATGTTTTATCACTTTGAAGCCAAACAAAACTTTCCAGATATTTTTTAGAATTGCTAAGATAAAAGGAATATATTCTAACTACCTCAGTATCCAGCTCAGGACACTTCCATCTCAACTAAACTTTGAATGTTATCACTGAAAAGCTTATTTTTCTTTGGGTTACATCTTTTTAATTGATTTTACTGTATTTCACATCTATGTGTTTTTCATTTCTTTTCAAGTTTTCTCATTTTCTCTTCCTATTATCCCAGCTTTCATCATGTCTCTTTGTATTCTCACATGTAGTTCAGAGTTTTAAAGACATTTTTCTCCAGTTCTATGCACTTATATTAGCGTATAGTCAAATTATTCTGAGAGATCTTCTTATTACTGTTTCATACTGCTCAATGCCATGAGACTAACATCTTCTCTCATGGAACTTCAAACAATACATCAAGAATTCTGCCTCTTTATATTAAGATCAAATGTTGGGGATTTATTATAAACAAGAATTAATATCTCAAAACATTCATTACAAAGTTTGTTTTGTGAAAATTGTACTTGAACTTTAATGTAATATCTAACCTCAAATGGCACAGAAGACCACATACATAGCTGAAGTATTGTCTATAACTCTGCTGAACGAAATTAAGCTGAATCTGCTTAGACTAGAACTCAATCTAATATGAAACTGAAATGTGAACACGAAAATGCATCAAATAAAGCACAAGTGTCCTGTTAATGAAGCTTGATGGCAACAGTTTATTTAATGTTCAAGATACGCACCACACACATTGCCAAAGTAAATCTAATTAGACATGTGAAGAATTCCTATAGATCTGTTCTCACTTACTGAAATATAATAAATGAGAGTAGATGTATGTCAATTTTCTGTATTAGTTTTTAATGTGGCTTCCAAATGCTCCATTCTGAATGGGAAAAAAAAAAAACACAAAAAGCTGTGGATGTTTATAGATTCTCAAATGTCTCAGTCTTTGTATCAGGTAGTTACTGAGATCTTTATTAATCACTTCATATTTCAGTTGAGCCCTCTTCTGTGTATTGTATGCACATTTAAATCTGAAAAACAATATGTGCATATATACGTATATATAAGTGTCACGGTATTATCTAAGGGTATGCGTCCGTGACAAGGGGGACAGGCCCAAAAGAAAAAAAAAAAACGAGCAAGAAGTTATCCCTGTTGTGTCCTTCTCTAAATTGAGTAAGAAGATGAGCATTTTATTTTTCTTTGTGTAGTTTATAAAAGCAAGAAGGGTTCTTCTATTCTTGAAGACAAACATGTCCACAGTGGCCCCAGCCTATTACTTTTTTATCTTCTTCTGACAGAATTCTTCAGATAAGATGGATTTTTTTTTTGTCCTCTGATTTTCTGAAATGATGTTAGCTACCTCCTCCCCTCCGTCTGCTAGACAGAGCAGAATACAGTTTCCTTCAGCTCAGCTGGAATCATAAAACCTCTTTTGAGATATTTTAAGNCAATGTGTTCATTTGGGCAAACAGGACCCTAAGCATGCCTACTGCAGACAGTGGGGATGTTTGCATAGATTAAAGTGGAAGCAAATCTTGCCTTAGCTACCTCCTCCCCTCCGTCTGCTAGACAGAGCAGAATACAGTTTCCTTCAGCTCAGCTGGAATCATAAAACCTCTTTTGAGATATTTTAAGATATTTCTTCTTGCCTTGCAATGCCTAGCACTGCAGGTCTACTGCTTCTCCAGCACTTCTGCTTTATCTCAGTGGAACGCTTCATGTCTCAGAAATACATGTATGAAAATACAAATTTTCTTAACATTTCTAACTATTTCTTCTTAATACAATTATCTGAAAAACAGTAGTATTTTAAATTGTATACATTTTAAAAAATAGATTTTATTTTCACCTTATTAGACATACATCATTCATCCCTCTCTGAATGTTCAAACAGTGCAACAGTGGAATTGTGAAAGGAGGATGTATAACTTGACTGCCTTCTGCTAGAGAGGAAAAAGTAGTTTTATCTGAGAGCATAGATCACTGTTGCAAGTATTTGATTAATTAGGTACTTTATCTTAAACTTTTTTTTCCATGGCAACAGAAGAAAATGAATTTACACTTACTTGAATATATAAATCTACTGTAATTACTTCAAGTAATATAATAGTGGTAATTTGCACCAAACAAATAATGCTGCAAGCATTGGTTGCCAATTTGATTTTGGTTAATAAATTAATATTGTGTATAAATTCTGGGAAAAACAATGTGTGAGGAGGTTTTTTTCCTCCATCTGCGTGTTTCATGAACACACAAGCCCCCTTAGGCATCAGTAATTTTAAATTAAATGCCTTTGTTATTGGTACCCTGCTGACTTTTAGACTCTGCTACCCCCAAATGAAATGTCAAAACATAGCCAAGTCACTGTAGATCAATCTAGTGCCAAATAATCAGTGTAGAAATTTTATTCTAAAAATGTGGTTTTATTCAAATCTTTGCATTCAAAGAAATTTAACAAAGTACTGAAAAGACTATTATATACAGCCATAGGGATTATAATTACCTAGGGTTTCTTTATAAAATGTCATTAGATGACCATTTTTTGTTACTCAGAAAGAGTCTCACTTGTAAAATAAAATAATGTTGTAGGTCTGAAATGATCTAATATTATTTTTTTTAATGAAATTATAAATCAGATATTATGAAGAGTTAACTGAAACTATATATTGAAATAAGTGAGCAATTTTGTAGAGGAAATTATTAGCAGAGTATTATTCTGGGGAAACACGCTATTCCAATATTGGAATAGTCTTGCTAAAAGTTTTAAATTATGAGCACCTTTTGAAACAACATAGAATGGGTCATGATCTTTTATGGTAAAAGTGTTAATTATGTGTAAAAGAAAATGAAAGCACTAAGTAAACCTAGTGAAATTTGTCTGGTCTGTGAAAAATACAAAAGGTAGAAAGAGAAATAAATTTCCTTAGGTACATTTCATATTTTTAGAAAATTCTCTAGTCACATGCTCTTTGAAATCACAAGTAATTTTATAGGAAAGAAATAACTGGGAAAAAAGTTGCATACATTTTTAAAGTAGCTAAAGAACTCAAGAAGTTCCGCTTCAGTTTGCTTTATACAACCATCTTAGTTGTTAGCAAACGGAGGGATAGCAAATCTCCTGCTATTTTTTTTTAAATGTCAGAATAATCCTTTAAAAAAAAGGGAGAATACTCTTAGGAGGAGAGTACTCCTGGCTTTCACCAAGATACTCAAGTTTCTCCAAATATCTTGCCCTATGGAAGATGTGCACAGATTTGCTATTTGTCAATCCAATCCACATGAAGAAAAGAAGAAACAGAAAGCCTTCAAACACTTGCCTATGATTTCAAGATGTCCCACAGAGAGACTAGAGTGTTGGAGAAATATTCAGAAATTCCAGTTTTTTCACTGTTAATGATTAGCTAGTTCTGTTGTGCAGAAAGAACCTGAGAATAACACAGATGCATTTAGGATGTATCTAGGTTTCTCAGCATCAGATACTGGTCTAAATCTTCCACAGATCCTTGGCATTATCCTTCTTTTCCATTCTTTTCTCAAAAGAGTGTTTCCTTTGTTAGAACAATGTTTTTGTGAATACAACTTCATTCAGCATCTTGAAGCTTTACACATAACTCCTTTTATTGTATTTGTTTAACACTTAGACTGAGGAGTAAAGAAGAAAGGCTAATAGAAATAGCACCATGGAACAAAACTAAAACACATAGAAAGAAACATCCTGTAAACTTCTTCTTCTGCCTACATTGGTGTTGAGTGGTAGGAAGGAATCTACAACTAACATTTTCATTATTATTACATCATCTAGAAATTATCAAATTTGAAGTAAAATTTTTCCTAATTAGGATTATTTTTTAATAAATCTTCTGGTAATCTTTCTTTAACATATAAACTAAACTGATGTTAAAAAAATGTGTATAACAGTGTTTGGATCCAAAAGGAATTAAATTAGAAAACTCTCCTAATACAATTGTGTAGTAGCAAGCATGGCTTTGCCTGTTCTGCCTGAGAAAAATACATCATCAAGCAGTTAAGCTGACAATGGTTAATAACAGATCTGTTATAATGTTGAAAATAAAGCAAAAAGCTGTATGTACTCTGGTTAACAGGGCCAGACATGGGCCTGAGCATTTGGCTGACAGCTTTTCATTTGTACTAACATTAGGGGAATTGCTTGTACAACATATTGGAGTCTTTGGTAGTGAAAGCATTTCACTCGTAATTGTTATACTCTTAATTGTAGTTACTTACTATGTTGTTGGTGTCTCGCTCCAATTTACAGGAGGGAGAAGGGGTTCTTTTAATATATGTATACCCGACGGCGAGAATAAGACACAACGGGTCAAATGTTAGCCCGACCAGTTTATTACAAATCCTAGTAGCTTAGGGAGATGGGGAAGGGAAGGTGGGCGATAGAAAAGAGATGAAAAAGCAAGGAGTCTTTGTAGAAAGCAAGAGAGATAGTCACCACCAGGGGTCCAGCGTTGTTTGTAGCGCCGACGTTGATCTTCTCAGGTGATGGGTCATCAGGGCTTGTTGTTCGGTTGCCAACCGCTTTGGTTGACCAACCCCTTTGGTCGACGACCCCTTTGGTCAACAACCCCTTTGGTCGATGACAACCTCCAACAGCAGTACGAACTTATTTATAAGTCCAAATTGGTCGAGTCAGCTCTCTTTGGAGTGACAGTTAGTGGCTGAGTCAGCTCTCTCTGGAGTGGCAGCTTCTGGCTTTGGGATCTCAGCAGAAAACCCATATTCCGGGCCTTGCCAGCAGATAAGAGGGAGCAGGAAGGTGCCCATCCGCATCCTGTTTTTCACAGGATATGATGGTATCATTCCCCAGTCTCCCATACCAAGCTGGTGCTACTTGGTCACAGGCCAGATCTTCCGCCAGTAAACACTCCTGAGCACTCTCTTCCTGGGGCAAACAGCCCTGAAGGAAATGCTTTCGAATGTTCACACGGTTGATGTTGATTGCCACACGGCAACACCCACCATTTGTCTCCTTGGTAAGTAAGTTAGAGTCTTATCACAAAACATACCTCAGAAAGCAAGCTTTGAGCCAAAAGAAAAGAAGGGTTCAGACAGTTGGCATCATCATTTTCATTCGTTGACCTAAATTGCTTTTTCAGTAAAACTGTATCTATTTGGCTCAGTGAGTTTTCTAGGCCTCTACCTGTTGCAAATTAAGCTTTAAATAAGCTTAATACACATTTTAAGTCTTCATAGCTGTAAGATGCAATGCACTTTTGTTCTTCCCAAAGGAAGGGAAGCTTAAAGAATCAAAATTTGAAAAACCTTTATTCAAAAAGAAGGCAAAGATTATCAAGTTGCTCCATACTCAACATGTTTGGTGAATTGTACACTTGAAAGATGTGTTATTTCAAGTGCTGAATTAACTAAAAGTGTGATTATATATCACACATTTATTTTAGTGATTGTACTAAAGAGAAATAGTGAGGGTGGTTAAAATTCTACTACACCTCATGGAGAAGAAACAGCTTTAATATCGCTCAGTCCTCCCACTGTCTCATAAAAGCACTGAGAATCTGTAAATTAGTCACAAAGTCTCTTGGTAATGCTAAAGCAAATTATTAGTTTCAAAACGACTATTTACAAAGATGAAATGTCACGATCTCTTGTTTGTCTTACTTTCTTATCTATATAAACAAGGGAACCTAGTAGATAATTCAGTGACATCTGTTGCTTAATTTAGAAACAAGGTTCAGTACTCATGCCTATCCTTGTGCTATCCTTGTGCAAAACTATTTTAAAAAAGGAGAGCCATATTTTGAATTCTTTGTTCAAGCAGATGTGACATTTTTCAGGAATAAATCTGATGTTACCTTTTTGGAAATTATAAATATGTCATACTTTCCAGTAATCTACCCAGTCTGTTTTGAAGCAGGCTTCATGCACCATTCTGACAAACCTTAATGTTTGTTGTCTTATTAATTTGGACTTAATACAGTAGAAAAGTATCTTCTGTGATCACTATATTCCGAGGTATCTGAACCACAAGCAGTACGTCACTTTTCCTGTCCCTTAGCAAATATGCTGACAACTGGTTACAGAGTCAGCCTATTTGATTTTCTCCCACACCCACTAATCTTTTTGGCTGCATATTTGGGAGTCTTTAGGAGGAATGGTTTGAATGTATTCCTGTTCTGACTTTTATATCTCATGGCTAGTGTGTCTTATTTAGATGATATTTAACAAAAACTACTGTGTAAATGATGGTTTATGGTAATTTTATGATTTTGGAATAAAAACGCCCATGCTATCTTTTTGTGCTGCACAGGATCCTACAGTATTCTGAGAGCACACTCAGTGGATGCTGCTTGAGCTTTTGGCAGAGTAGTGGCTTCTCTCTTTTCTGCGTATGAATTACAACAGATTTTATGTAGAGATTAGGCATAGTTCTCTCCTGAATATCGATCCTTTCAAATCGAGCCTAATGAGATTTGAAGCCTCTACTGTTTGATGCCAGTAATGTCACCAAGGTACAAGGGCCCTAGGTAACTGAGGAGGCTGTTCCTTACACTTGGACATCAACATTACACAGAATCCTCTTTCTAGGCATTAAAATAGAGTTCATATATCTTGTCCCAAGGCTGTGACTAATCTGTGGCAAAGAAAAGCTAAGCCCAACTTGGATAATTCCACGTGCTTAGGTCCTTTCATCTTAATGTTTCTGGTGTTGATGTAGTAGTAATTGCCTGAAGTATGATTACACTGTATGTTTATGCTAATGTAAATATCTTATAGATGTTATTTTCTTTTTTTTTTTCATCCTAAAGAGTGAGAATGACTGAATCACTTAAGTTGAACTCATGCCAATAGAAAGCTCTATCTACTAATAGCTTGGTATCAAATAGATGCATCTTCAGCAAGCAGTGCTTTTGTTCCTGACAGGTTTTCATAGATGAAACTTGAAGTCTCTTTCTGCAGCTTTTCCTCTTCTTCCTCTTCCTCCCACCCCCCTCCCCCCACCTTTTTGACTTCCCCCTATGGAAACAAACATGCATATTCCTAAGAAGACCACAGCATTTAGAAAGACAATTACTTTATATTTTAACAGAGTCAATACTTTCAAGAGAGACAAATGGAGAAAAGAGTGCATTAAGAAACATACCACTGAATTGTATAATGTTTTAAACAGATGGGAAAATGGGCAGAAAAATGAAATACAAAATATAATGTCATTAAATGGAAAGAAATATCCTAGTTTTACAGCCATTTTTTTGTGTCACTTAGCAGAAGAGGAAGACATCTAAAATAAAGTGCAGTAATAGGGCTGCAGAAAATATGTAAGAAAGAATGTCTTGCATCAAGCTCGATCTAGTAAAATAAATAAATAAATAAATAAATAAATAAATAAATAAATAAATAAATAAATAAGGCCATTAAAGAAGATGGGGGCGGTCAACAGAAAACCTTTGACATTAATTTTTATGAAGCATTTAAAATTCTCACTGCAGCTCCAGATTTGCATGTGAACTCTGAGTAATCATTCACTCTCAAAACAATATGAGATAAATTTACAATTTAGCTTGTGTTCTGTGGAGCTCAATACAAATGAATCAAACAACATACAATAAATTTCATGGATTGTTAAGTTTTAGTTCTGGTAATGTAAATCACAGGTGGGATCATATTACAGAGAGATATAGAATTGGATTGATAAAACAATAAAATAGAAAGTCAGATCTTGTTCTGAATATCCAGGCTTCAGTAGAGTGAAAAACACAGTAGAATGATGAAGAGTGGTGGAATACTTATTGCCTTACTGAAACTCCTGTAACAGGGTAAACACATGTTTAGCCCATCTGTAGAGAAATTGCAAACTTAATCAGTGAGCTCCACTCAGAGAACAAAAGTTCTGACAGAATGTTTCTGGAATAACTGTGCACAAGTATGGCCATTATAATTTCTTTCAAGCTTAAGTAATTTTGTCAAAGAAAAATAAAACTGTTTTATTCTATAGTCTTGAATCGTTTATGGATTTTAACTTCAAGGCAATATTTTTTTTTATATTTTGCTCACCATCAGGAGATCAGACATGTCATGAAGCAAACTGGACTTATTTTCACCGTACGCAACTAAGATCTTGCAGTGATCCTCCTTTTACTTATATTTACATGAGATTCTTAAATACCGCAAATGACACAGTAAATTTAGAGTTTCAATCAGATACTCATTCCATGGAATCATAGAATGGCTTGGTCTGGAAGGAACCTTAACATTACCTTCATGAGGATCTGTTCCATGAACTTCCTAGGCAGAGGTTAAACTTGGTGGTTTGTGTGAAGTTCATTGTGAGTTCTTTTCTAAAGCTTCAAAAGCAAAACTTTTGCAGCCACTCAGGCCTTGCAAAGAAATGAATTTTTGAAGGTTTTTGTGAAACATCTTGACATAATGGTTAAATTTTGATCTTTTCCATATTATATCTGAGGAAGGGAACTTCACTTCAACTGGAGGACTAATCTACCCACTGACAGTAAAAAAAGAACAGCACTGGAAAGCTGAAGGAAGAAGTGACTCTTTCATACAAAGAATCATTGGCCCAGTGACTCAAAATGATGGCTAAGTTTCAAAAGGTTACCTAGATCAGTTCTGATTATACTGGCCTACTAGTTGTTGGAAAGCAAGATCCAACATTTCCGGAAGAGAGGGAATACAATAAATTTTAGGGAACAGAAACCAATAAAAATCATAGGAACAATGTAAGAAAGGAGGAGGGAAAAGGGCATAAAACAGAAAATAAAAGGAAAGGAGATGAAGCACATATTTAAAGTTTTATAAGGAAGATCCTACCAAATCTGTTTCTTTCGTCACTCAGCAGTGAATCTACTAACCACTATTTTTGTATAAAAACAAATCAGCAGCTGTGCCTCTATGCCTATCATTAGAGAACTCTCTCTGATGTTCTCAGAAGCAAGGCATTTAGCCTGCCTTGAGCAAATGTCTCATTAATAATCTTACTTCTTTGTTTTTGTTGGCTGGTTCATTAAGTTCATGCATGCATAAAGTTGCTGTTGCTGCAGATAATGTGCAAAGCCTTTAGAAACTGAGGCCTTTCAAACTGTTCTAACATTTATTAATTCAGGAAAATGCTATACATTTCTAAAATCTTACTTCAACCAAGGCAATTTTTTAATTATTTTTTCCCCACGACATGCCAATTTACTTTTCAAATATTCTGTTTGAAATAATATATATATATATATATTGCAGAGGAGCAAATGCTCCTCTCTGCTCTGTCTCTGCTTATTTTTATTTGCACCATCAATCCTCAGGGATGGGAGCTGGGATTAGCAGGGTGCTGGGCATGGCTATGCAAGTCCTCGCTTTACTTGTTTGAACAGAAAATAAAACAGTTGTAATGGTGGGGCCAGCATTTTAAAATGCTTCCTTATGTACTGCACTGAAAAATTGAATCAAAATATTTTATTTGCTCCAGAAATGCTTCATCTGATGCAAGATAAATACCTCATTGAAGATATTAGTAAGGAAAACAAAAAACGGAGAGGGTAGAAACTGATGTCCTAAGTGAGTAATCTGGGGAAGTGCTTTTAGTCCCTCCTACACATTGTCACAATTTGGATAAACTGTTAGATATTTGCTACCATAGAGTCTAGAATCCATCACTGAGGCAAATGGCTTAACAGCCAGGCTGGAATTATTTATGCAGCCTGGCGTAATGACTGCTAAAGTATTTTTGCACAAAGAGGAAACATATAGGCAGGGACTGTGAAAAGTCTGCCTTGGAATATCTAGTTAGCAATTAAGACCTACATGAAAAAGAAGGCATATGAGTTCAAATTCCAGTCTTCTATCAAGCAGAGGCTTTGGACTTGGATATATTTTTTTTCTTTTTCCTACTGTTGATTTTCTGCTTCATAGCTTGTCACTTATCTAGGACTGGAACTTTTGCTATTCTTTTCATTTGCACTGTTCCCTTCTCAGGAGTTTAACCTAGGTCTGTGTAACCAGCTTACTGCTGACACCTTTTCCAGCTGCTGGCACCTCCTTTTTCTGCACTTTGTCTTTAAATTTAGCCTTCAAAATATTTCTCACAATAACATTATTGAACAAATTCAACCTGCATTCCAAAAAGCATTTACTTGTATGGAAAAGTCACTTTTGTCCCCTTTCAGTGTCCAAAAACAAAACCAAAAACCAATTGTCAGATGTAGTGCTACGCAGCTCACAGACAAAAGTAAGAGACATGCTGTTATGAGGCAAGACGGAAAAGGCAAAAGATGAGCTGAGTGAGAACAAACTAAATAAAATGTAATGGTACAACCACAGTTAGCTTATAGCATGTATGAATTTTACCTGCTTGTGTAGGCAGGTACATGAACATAAAACAACATTCTTAGATAGATATCCTCTGCTCATTTAATGTTCTGATAGTTCTTTTATTTCTAACAGAACAAAATCATTGCTTCATTTTGTTTCTGGCAGATTGTGGTTTGGTTCTTCCTATGTAGCATGTAGGCATGTTAACAACCCACGCCCTCTCACACTGTCCACAAAAAGTGCCACTATGGTAGCCTATTTTATTCAATATTTAAATTACTTAGTGATTGTTACGCTGTTTTATTTAATTCATATCATATTATTAAATTATTGTTATATTTAATAATTCAAGACATTTGGATTCTAAGTCCAAAAGGACAGGACCACACAGGAACTCCTTGTGTTGCACTCCCCATGAACAGATTTAACAGAGATTATGTTTTAATCTTCAGACTTCTTTTCTGCCTTGGCACTTCCTCTTCTCCTCCTCTTCAAATGAGAATTTTGCATAATAGTTTCAAAAAATTCTGAGCTATGTGAAGATTTAAGTCTCAGTCCTATATATTTAAATACAATCTCAGCTACTAAATCACTTAAGACATTTTTGAAAAGCTGCCTTTTTTCCCCCATGCACTTGTACATTATATTGTACTATCAAAAGAAAAGGAAAATTAATTAGGCTTGTAGTTTGAAATTATATTAAAAAAAATAAATCCCTGAAATAACACCTGAGAATTTGAATGGCAGAACTGGATCTCATTATTTCAGCCATTCTTGATATTTTTGCTTTTCAGTCCTCATATTCACTAAATGCAGTTGGAGTGTGAGACAAAAAAGTGTTCTGATTTTCTAATTTACCAGTTCACCAGTGCAGACTTACTTCATAGACTTGCTGCCTTCAAAGTAATGGAGTAGAATTCAGTATATATTTTCTTTTAAAAGAAATATAAATAGTATGAAAGCTGTATTTTGCTTGTGTCTGAGGCTCAGATTTCAAAACCCTGAATGCCAAGACAGAGGGCATCAATCCATACAAAGTAAAGGATCCCCTTATGTACTATTTCAGAAGAAATGCACAGCGTGACAGGACTCCTTCTGAATTTAAAACAAGGTAAAGTGTTTTGAAAAAAGGGTCTGAAAAAATGTGAGACTATTGACAAATGTCTGCAGAGAAGCACCTTGTAGGAATGCACTCTGAAGCGTTTGGTTTGACACATATATTGATTTTGTGCATGTTACATCACCAGCAGCTGCTATAGAAAGCTGTGGTTGCAGAATCTTTCACCACAAACCTGTTCGGTGCACAGTGAGTGTAGCTGTGAGTGTGACTACAGGCTAAGTGCTCCTGGTGCTGCAGTTCAAAATGTACTCCAGGATATTAGTAATAGTGTACAACCAGGTTGCACCCTTGCTGTGAATATTTTTCTAGTGTCTGTTACTGTTTTTATCAGCTAAAAAGATTAGCTAAGCAGAAAGACAGATTGGGGAGGGAAGATATCAAGCAGAAGGACAGAGAAATCTAGAAAAATGTAGATTTGTGATAAGACTGAGGGAAGGGAAACAGCACAATGAAACCAAAAAACACTGGAGAGCACAAGCATTTGGATGTCCAGACATATCAAAACTTAAGAAAACTGACATATTCAGTTCTACAGAGTCGGCTTCTATTTCATCTGTACTCCCAGCCTAAAAACCAAACCGAACCAAACAAAACCTCAAAGGGAACCATGCCTGTTTGATGTTACTAGATTTTAGACTCAGAAAACCTGGGAAAGATAGACTATAGAGAAGCTCATACATAGAGGCTCTGATTGACCTACCACAGGTGAACAGAACCATAGAATCATAGAAGAGTTTTGACAGGAAGGTTCCTTACTGACCATCCAGTTCCAGCCCCTCCACCATGCGTGGAGTTGCCACTCACCAGCTCAGGCTCCCCAGGGCCCCATCCAACCTGGCCTTGAATACTTCCAGGGATGGGACATCCACAATTTCTCTGGGCAGCCTGTTGCTGTGCCTCACTGCCCCCTGAGTAAAGAATTTCTTCCTAACATCTAATCTAAATTTCCCCTCTTTTAGTTTAAAACCATTCTCTTTTGTTCTATCACTACGGTCCCTGATGAAGGCTCTCCCCATCTTTCCTGTAGGCCCCCTTTAACTATTGGAAGTCCACTATCAGGTTTCTCCAGAGCTTTCTCTTCTCCAGGATGAACAAAAGCAACTCTCTCAGCCTGTCTTCACAGGAGAGGTGCTCCAGCCATCTGATCATCTTTGTGGCCTCCTCTGGACATCTGAGGTTCTTAATCATCTGCAGTATGGAGGTTTCCCATGACCTTGACAATAATCATAAATCATTATGAAATTTTATTTTTCTTCACTTATAGTCTGGGGTAAACCATTAGGTAAAAGACAAATGTCATTAGAATAAATATTTTCAGGGTGATTGTGGGGTGAGAATAAGGATATTTCTAAATCAATAATACCACATGAAGCAAACAGAAACTCATCTTTAATTGTGGAGAAAAGTGAGTTCTAATACATTATGACATAATTTACTTAATGGAATCTCCATTGCTTGAAGTAATTTCAAACCATGTTTACCAGAATAAACAATCACATGCTATAGCGCAAAGCTAAGAAGTGACAGACAATACAATGTGGACTTTTATATCTTTATCTCCGTTTCTAAGGAATAAGCAGTAAGTAAGACACAGTGCCTTCATTTTCAAAACACCATTGGAAAAAGACAAAAGGTCCATATTCTGCTTTACTTACTCCCATGACAGTCTTTGTGGCATCAGCAGAAAGAAGTAAGGCAAGCAGTGCTTAATTCGTCTGTTTAGAAACATACTGTGAGTTTGGGGAATTATTCTCTGTATTCAAATGCCTACTAATTGCAGACACAGTGGCTTATTTTAGCAAATCAAAATAATTTAGTAATGCATATTAAAAATTTCACTCTGACCTCAGATCCCACTCCATCCTCAAAAAAAAAAAAAAAATTGTTATAAAAATCTTCAGAAACATGATTTTTCTGCTTAATAAGATCCATTTCAATGATGGTTCCAAATGCAGAGGACTAATAATAGTACTGTAGTACTCTGCAGTTCACAGGTTTGGCCTTCCATTGCCTGGTTTATCTACCCTAAGACCAAATTATTATCCTGTAATAAAATGAAAAGCTGCTATTATTGCTTAATGTAAGTACACTTAAAATTATTAGTAGTAGTGTGCTTGGTAAGGTTAAATCATGAGGCCTTTGATGCTAACTTCAGAAATTACATCTCTGATTTAACTAGAATAAATGAGATGGTTGCTTCTCTCTAATTAGAGCCAAAAATGTATCTATAGTACTTGGCAATTTTCTGTCACTTAGCAGTATATTACAGCAACATTTTACATTCATTATATTATAATTACAATTCTCTTACATTTACTTAGGATCCAGTCCTCAGAAACCTAAGAAGAAAAGAATCATTTGTTTGAAACTGAAAGGAAGCCCGTGTATCAAACTGAAAGTAAAGTTCCTGGATCTGCAAAACATTTCACTGCCATAGCCCATTACTCATTGTTCTTCATATGGAATTACGGTGATACCACCAGTAGCTACACACACATTCACTGACCATGTTCAGGAGCATGGTTTGCAAGCACAAAGCTGCAGGTGTTTTTTTTTTTGGTACATCCCTGAATTTTGGGCTTTCAGTGTAGCAATGTCTTTCTTTTATCTTCTTCAAGCAGACAGCGATGAGCAGTAACTTGTGACCAGCAAATAGAAAGGGAACTCTAGTTGGTTTTATTCTTGCAGAGAGCCAAAGCAATGTGGCAAGGATGGGTGACCAGTTGAGCTGAATGTTTAAAATGAAGAGGTTGATCAGTGAGTTCAGTGACTTAACAGGATGTTATCTAGGAAGGGTCTTCACTTTTGTATGTGTATGTGACAAATCTTTTTTTATTTCCTGGCTCTCTCAACTCTACTGTTGATTTTTCCATTTTGGCTCTAAATATCACCAAAGTCCTGCTTTACTAGCACAAAGATTCCCTTAAAAAGAGATTTTAAGTGTAAAAGCCTGAATAATTGCTATAAGATATATTTTTTTAATGGTGCACCTGTTTGCAAAAGGTGTTCATACCGTTAATACTGTTAATTTCCTAACTCAGTGGAGAGAAGGAATGCAATCTATCACTGTGCAAATTGTGAATATTCACAATCTAAGAAACAAGAGTTTCAGTTCATTAATTCCTTCAAGAAACCCGTGAAAAGTTCAAAATGCTTATAGAGAATGAAGAGAACTACAATGAATTCTTCAGTTTTTGTTTGCAATAGGTAGGAAACGCTTATAAAAGGCCAAGTGGCTACTTCTGTTTGTCGACCAAATGCAGACAAACCCAGTGAAAACCAACGGCTGAATGAGTCAGGAATACAATTATTCTTAGAGCAAATAATTCAAAAAACAATTATTCTACTGTTCGAACAAAACAGTGAGTCAGTTCATCTGTGTAAGATCATTACATTTTGTAATATACTTTCCAAAAATCCAGAGCGCAGCATAGAAGACATTTGTAGTCTCACAAATGTATCCCTACTTGTTACTGTTGTAATTTACCAGGCAGATCCTGCTGTTCAGCTAAGATCTCTGTGTATGCCATTGAAATCAAAGGAAGCTTTGATTTTTACGGGAACAGGATCAAGGTTTAGCCACTCAACATGTCCTTGAGCAAAAACAAAACTTCCAAGGAGGTTAATGTTGAGAGCACTGTTTTGATTGCATAATGACGCCAATAGACAAGATAGGAAAAATCATTGGGCTGCACTGAAATTGAAAGTGTACATGTCTATTTTAAACTGATAATACGTCATCCAGCCTACCGTGCTGAACAGTTACAAAATGAACCTATGCTGTGGCTGAATTGCTGACCATAAAGCAACTGCAAGCAATAGAATGCTATTCTGTTTCTACAATGCAGTCATTTCTACGTTATTACAGCAATAGTGAAAAATTTGCAGTACCCCAACACTGGGATACTACATTTTTGGAATCATTTACAAATGCAATATTTTAAAACAGCCTTTTCTGTGAGACAGTAAGATGTAATCTTTACAAAATGGAATTATTCAGCAGGGTGGTCAAAAATTTACTCACTGGGCAGCCTTATACATCAGAACAGAGGCAAATATTGAGTAAAGCCACAGTTTTATGAAAGATTTAAGGTATTTGAGGTTAACCTTTAAATTAAACTCCTGTATGTATATTTTCTGCATCCTCAGTAGCTGACTGTGGCTTGAGGTGGCATAACATATTTGAAGGTAGATTCTCCTACGGGCTATGATCCCACAAGTAGAAAAGCTTCAGGAACGTATTGTCTTAAATTTCAGGAAAAATATTAATATCCTGCAATGAGGTTTTAAAATATGGGGATCTCCTAAAGAGTTTGAAGATGTCCACAAAATACCACATTTTCATGCATGAAGAAAAGTCACGATAAAGCATGACTCCCATTCTAAAATATGTTTGGCCTAAACATTTCCTGTAATATTCTGATTTTTGCACTGACACTGGACTAAGTCGCTTTTTTTAACTTTATGCTATATCAGAGGATCAGGAGAGGATGTCTTCACAGGAAAATGAATGTAATTCTCTGCAGTTCCATATTTCTCAGAACTCAAGGGAAGATCTGAATCTGGTTTCAGGTTCAAGATGGAATTTTGTGATTTAGATTATCACTACAATGAGCCAAACAGTTCTATTCATTACAGTGAGTCCATCTATTTATAGGTCAGCTGTAAGTCATACTAAATAAATGTAGTCATTTGCAGGCACAGTTGCAAGAATATGTATTCCACATTCCATATTTTATCACTTTGTTTATGGCATTTGTCTACATATGCTATATGGCAGCCTTACTGGAAATAGTTTACTATAATCTGTTAGCTCTTATTATTTATATATTTTAATTTTATTCTACAGTTTCAAAGTTGGTTCTGTAATCTTACTGAAATGCTTCATCCAAGAATAGTCAATTTTGCTTACTGAGAAAGATAATAAGAATAGATAGGAAGATATCAAAATTTAATAGTCTTTTCAAAACTTAATGATGCAAATCAGCCGATGCATCTGTGCATATTAATTCAAAGCAGTCTTACAGTAATGAAAAGAAAAAACTGGTTTTCTAAAACAATGGTAAATACAATTAACTGAAAGTTCTAAAGAAAATTATATTCTTTGTTACTTTATTAAACTTTTCATAAAAAAATGCTAAGGTATTCAGTGGGTGTAAACATCTGGTGTTTATGTTTCTTCTGCAGTACCACAGATGACTAACTATTTTCCAGGTGTCATGCAAAAAAAATTAATCACCCAGTCAATTTAGCCTAATGTTCTGCAACTAAGAGCTGCTGCATCCAGGTGTATGTGTGCGCGCATACATGAGTGTGCCAGCATGCACGCAAGTAAGAGTATTTTGGACTTTATTCCATTCCACCGTACAAGATGGAGAGGTTGGCAATGAATTTGCATGGATACAGATTCAGAATAAATATTTTGTGAAACAGAAATATACTTGAGGATACATGGGATGAAGTGACAGACTAAAGAACATATTTGAGTTCTTTACTAACACAGACCAAAGAGAAAAGAAAGCAAAACCTTGTTGAATTTCTTATGTAATTCGTAATTGCCTAAAACATGCTGAAATGAAGACCTGAAATGACGGTAAGATTTTGGAGAACTGGATGACCTGACCTAACACTCATCATGACAGGATTATTGCTGTAACTTTCCCTCTTAGTTAATTTGGTCCTTGCTCATGTTTGTTATGAGGGTTGTTGCATACCAAAAGCCACAATTAATTCTTCTCATGCTTTTTGTCAATATATATATATATTTTTTCACATAGTTCAGATACTCCTTTGAATCTCTTGAGGGCATCTACCATTCTGCTGTTTAATTTAGCAGAATGGCTTGATTCACAGAGCTACTGCATGGAGGATTAGGAGCTGGATATTCTCAGGCTGACCTCAAAAGGACAGTTATTCTTTCAAGGAGATGACTTCTTTTCTTCACTTGATGTTGTCACTCAGAGATCTCATGTTATCGTTTACATGGACAGACGAATTCTTGGAATTCTATTTGAGTTTTGATCCTAAAAAAAAATCTACAATGTAACTGCCAAAAAGCTGTAAAAAAAATTGGAATGATCTAAAGCTCTGGGTTAATAAGGGATGTGGAAAAGTAATATAAAAACTGGTAACTAGTCAGAGAGAAAGAATCAGGGTGGAGTCAAAGGATAGCTGTGGTATAAATTGCATGGCACCAAACTCTATCCCGATGAGGTTAAAATCACCATTCCTCCTCAGATACTTCCTATTGCTTGAGTTTCTCTTGATCCCCCTTCTCCGCACTTCCTTTTGCCTAAAGGACGTGCAACAATTTGTTCATTTAATGCCTCTTCCCTTGAAAACACTGAATTGGGAGCATGTTTGAAAGGTAATCAAATGTGTGAACACAGCAACTTCAGACATGCAAATTAGGTTGAATTTGTCTATTCTAAATGACAAGGACAAAAGTGCTGCGGAATTTCTCCTGACCTTTCCACTGCAATTAGTATCTGAAATTTGTGACTTCATATTTTTTACACTGAAGTTAACTTGACTCAAGCTGGCTCAGTTTAGTGTGACAAGTAGAAGTCATTCTCTCCAGTTACAGGATATAGATATATGAAAATATAAGCGTCCATATATATTATGTAAATCGTTCTGAAAGTAATGCCTCCTATTTATTTCCATGGAAACCACAACCAATACAAAGAGCGCAATAACACTATTTGATAGAGCAAATTCTCAGCTACAAAACATTGTTTTTCAACATAGTCACCACCATTAGCTATGCATTTTCACCAGCAGTGAACAAGAACCTTCATATTGTGCTTGCAAAGATTTGCACCAGCGAAGGTGACCTGCTGTCACTGTTGCCGCTGCTGAAACACACCACCTACTGCCTCATGGTGCTCACGTCCACTGTTTGGTCACCATAAACGTTCTGCAAGCATCGATGAATGTCAGTGGGTGCCATTTTTTCTGCACTGAAGAATTCAGTAACACACCTTTGCTTGATACACACTTCCATGTCAGACACCATCGTGTCAGACTGCCCCTCTGCTGCCATCTGTCATACGGCAACAAAATGTAACAGAATATTGGTAGTAAGATTCAGCATTTTCTGCTGTACCACCACCATCTGCCTCTGACACTACAGGCCAACATAATAAAATGAGAGGCATTACTTTTAGAGCAGCAGCTGTAAAATCTCCTGGAATATACCAGAAAGATCATGCAAGGCCCAAAACACTAATAGACACCTCCAGATTATTTTAATCCAAAGGTGCTCCTGTGGACTTCAGTTTTCATGATTTCCTTTTTCATCTTTTGTGTAATCTCAGTGTGTCATTACATCAAGATTTTCTTTTTCTTCATTGTAGGATGAAGCACTTCAAGCCATTGTTTTCACGTCTTCTTTGTTTTTACATCGTTTCTTTTTTTCCTCCGAAACATTTCTGCCAAAAGTATTTCTTGGCAGCAACTTTCCTTGCACAGGAAATACACACTCAGGATTCCTTACAGATAATTAGCAGTTCATATTGCAGTGACAGGTGGGGAGGAGGCTGGTAGCCACAGAAGAGGAAGAGAGAGGCAACAGACCATCTTGGGACAGATTGTCTCAGCTTTAACGGAGCAGGAATTGTGAACAGCTCATTATCAAGCATGCCCCATGGCTGATATTTCTGCAGGACCTCAAGAAGGTCGTTTCTGTAATCGTTCCTTGATACTGTGCTAACTGCAGTGCTCTAAATGCTGTTTTTAATCACAGCTGGACAGTTATTGTTGTAGGCTGATTATTTAAAATACTTATTCAGAGGATCTTTTGGTTCAATCATTTTTAGGAACTATTTCAAGGCTAAATCATTGTCCAATTGTGTGAACTTAAATAAGCTGACATACTTGCTCAACTTGATATCTCTAACAGAGAGAAGTCAGTAGAAAATTTTGTAACATGGTGGAATACAAAACAACTACTGAGGCCTTCCTCAGCTTATTTCTGGACATCCTCTGAGAATAGCAGAAGCCCCGGATTAGTCTTGGGCTTGGATCTGTGCACAGAGACGGGTTCTTCTCATGTCTGCAGCTTGTGCTAGCAGTGACCACTCTATTAACACTGTGGAGAGTCAGAAGTATGGAGGTGGAAGTTGTAAGAGCGGCTGTGCTGATTAAACAAGGTGCCAATAGCAAGCAGTCTCAGCATGACCTGTAGCAGATGTTTTTTTAATGCTATTCTGATGTGACCACCAGAGCATGCTACACTGACAACTTTGTGAGGCCCAGCCAGAGGGAAGAGTAGATTTGATCCCTGAGTCATCTCACTTCACCTGCATTGCCCAGTACAGAGGCCAGTAACAGGCTGCTTCCAAAACTACTGTAGCATGTGAATGTTGGACCATTCTGGAAAGCACCCTGCAGCTGATCTGTACACTTGGCTTTGTCCTTGCAAATGCGCCGCAAGAGCATTGGAAAAATCCAGATAGTTTATGTCAATTAGCTTTTGTCAATTAGGCTTCATCAGAATCCTGCCCGTAGCCTGGTAAGAAAAAGAAAATGCAAACAGGAGACTTTTGTAAAACTTGTTCTTCTGAAACTTCTGTTGGTTAATTTATATTTTTAGATTCTAATCCATTGTAGATGCAAGACTGAATATATTGCCTCATTATTCTACATACTGGCTTCACAAGGTTAGTGTGTCTGTAATATCTCAAGTCATTTTGATCATTTTCATAGAATTTTAGAATCATAGAATTTCTTGGATTGGAAGGGGTCTTAAAGATTATACACTTCCAACCCACTAGATCAGGCTGTCCAGGGCGCTATCCAACCTTGCCTTGAACTTCCTGGAAATTCTGAATACAATCCTCTGTTTAAATAGGACAAGGCAGAAATAAAGCTTTCAAAGGCTTTCACTGAAATCATAAAGTCTATTAGCAAACCTAGCCCAAATAGTTCTTTTTCACAGTCTGACATTAATAGTGTTAGTATGTTGAAATTCAAGACGTATTGTGATAGTGCCCTTCTTTTTTTTTTTTTCTCCCTCAAAAATGCTTTAATGGCCTTTAAAACCAGCATAATCGAGCCATGATTCTATTGTCAACAGTCTGGAATGAATCTTGCTCCCTGGCATTTACTTATTAGGTAACATAGTCACGTTTCTTTCAACTGTGCTGTGAACACAGAATAAATGGCTTGTGATGTTTAGCACTCTTGGTTAAAATCCCATTTTTATGGTTCAAGAAAAGTGCTATGACCCATTCACTGCAACTACTGATTTATCTGCACAGCAGCTTGGGTACCAAAACAGTTTTAAAATGCTTCTGAAAACATCAAATGTGTTATGACTTAACAAACAATGATAAAATCACTCTGTTAAGTTTTTGGCAAATGCAAAAAAATGAAAGAAATTCCTGAGCAAAAAGTTGAATGTATGTAAAACGATGTATGCCATCTCTGTCATCAGAGGGACAGAGACACCCATCTGCTGACCTGACTTATTGACTAAAGAGAATTTCTTTTTGCTGAAGACCCAGATCTGAGATACTGAGGAGGGACTGTCCAAGCATGTTTGACCCTCTGCTTACTACCCCTTGGTATTATTTCATGAAGGCACAAACAAGCCTACCAGAGGAAAACCATACAGTATCAAAAGTGACTACAGAGCTCTGGGGACAGTAGTCATGGCCTTGGAGACCCAGGTGCTGTTCTCCTAAATTCTGTCAGTGAGGGGAAAATGTGAGAAGGACTCTAATAGGACAGCTCAGTAACTGGGATCTGGACAGACTGGAAAAATGCGCTGACAGGAAACTCATGAAGTTTAAGAAGGAGAAGTACTAAATCCTGAACACAAGGAGGAACAACCACAAGCACCATAACATGCTGGGGCCACCCAACTGCAAAGCACCTGTTCAGAAAAAGACCAGGGGGTCATGGAGGACACCAAGTTGAACATGAGTCAGCAGAGTGCTCTGCATAAAAAGTTACTGTATCCTGGACTGCAGTAGGGAAAGTATTGACAACAAGTTGAAGGCAATACTTGCTTTCTGTTCCTCACTAGTGAGGCCATATGAGGAGTAGTGTATTCAGTTCTGAGATCCTCAGTAGAGGAGAGAAATATTAGACAGATGAAGGATCACAAAGATGATGGAGGGACTGAAGCACCTCTCCTATGAAGAGAGGGTGAGAGAGCTGGGACTTCTCAGTCTGAAGAAGAGGAAGCTCAAGGAGTGTATATTAATAACTGAATGAGGAGGACAGAGCCATGCTCTGTTCAGTGGTGTCCAGGGACAGAACAAGAGATAATGGGCAAAAACTGGAACACAGTAAGTTTCTTCTGACCATTGAGAAGCATTTCTTTAATGTGCAAGTGACTGAGCGCTGGCACAGATTGCCCAAAGAAGATTTAGAGTCTCCTCCTTGGAGACCTTCAAAAGCCACCTGGACGTGGTCCTAGGCAACCTGCTATGGGTGTCCCTGCTTGAGCAGGAACAACTGGTCCAACCTCAACCATTCTGTGACTCTATGAATCTAACTGTGGCTTGAGAGACAATTTGTAAGCAGTAGGAACAAACTGTCGTATAGTAATATAAGAGAACAAGTTTAGACGCAAAAATCTGAAAATATTATACATAATTAGGTGTTTAATTGTTTTTTCCCCTAAAAAAGTCATCCCTAGAGAGCTAGGAACAAACTTACACTCTTGGCTACAGCACTGTAATTGCGTCAATATACATTTATCTATCAGCAATGTGTATAGGTGGCATGAATTCATAGAAGCACAGAATCATAGAATGGCTTGGGTTGGAAGGGATCTCAAGGATCATCAAGTTCCAACGCCCCTGCCACAGGCAGAGTTACCAGCTGCTAGATAAAGTGCTTGATCAGATTGCCCAGGGCCCCATCCAACCTCGCCTCAAACACCTCCAGGGACAGGACATCCACAGCCTCTCTGGGCACCCTGTTCCAGCACATCACCATTCTCTCAATAAAAAACTTCCTCATGATATCTAATCTAAATCTTTCCTCCTTTAATTTAAAACCATTCACCCTTGTCCTATCACTATCTACCCATGTAAAAAATTGATTTCCCTCATGTTTATAAACTCCGTTTAAATATTGGAAGGCTGCATTAAAATTTCCCTGCAGCTTTCTGTTTTCCAGACTGAGCAAGCCCAGTTCCTTCAGCCTGTCTTCATAGGAGAGATGCTCCAGCCCTTGGATCATCTTCATGGCCCTCCTCTGGACCCTCTCCAAAAGCTCCACATCTTTGCTGTACTGGAGGCCCCAGACTTAGACACAGTACTACACACTGTGTGTGATGAGGGACATGGTTTAGAGGGGTTATATTGGTGGTACGTGGATGGTTGGACTGGAAGATCTTGTTGGTCTTTTCCAACCTTGCTGGTTCTATGACTCTATGATTCTATTTTCCAGACTGAGCAAGCCCAGTTCCTTCAGCCTGTCTTCATAGGAGAGATGCTCCAGCCCTTGGATCATCTTCATGGCCCTCCTCTGGACCCTCTCCAAAAGCTCCACATCTTTGCTGTACTGGAGGCCCCAGACTTAGACACAGTACTACACACTGTGTGTGATGAGGGACATGGTTTAGAGGGGTTATATTGGTGGTACGTGGATGGTTGGACTGGAAGATCTTGTTGGTCTTTTCCAACCTTGCTGGTTCTATGACTCTATGATTCTATGATTTCTTGGAATTAATAGTAATAGTCCCTCCCTCCTTCAGGAATGCTATGAATATGTATGCCTTTGATCTTCAAATATGGAAGTTTTCTCCCTTTTGATATGCAAGATAGGCAGAGGATACCCCCCCTTGCACTCAGTGTGTGGACTCAGCACCGTAATAAACATACCTGCTTTATAACCTTCCCCGGTTGTCAAGTTTGTTTTTGCAAGTCACTCCCTCACCCTGCTGGCCACCCATCTTCTAATGAAACCCAGGATACCATTGGATTTCCAGTGCACACTGCTGACTCATGTTAAGTTTTTCATCAACCAGGATCCCTAAATCCTTCTCAGAGGGCTACTGATTCCCAGGACCAGCCTGTTGTTGAGTGCCCAAATAAGTATTTTAATTCTTTTCCAAATTACAGGGCATGTAAAACTGAGCTCTCACTTGCCAAGCTGTTGCTCTGAATATTTCTTATGTGTGATTCAAAGCAGGCTTACATGTAGTTCAGATTTTCCCTAGACCCCTAGAGTTTTCTGGTGTATAGGCTTTTCTTAGGTTTCAACAATTATTCATGTATAAAACTTTAAAGTTGAGCAGATGTTAACCTTTCCCCAGCACTCTTAGTACAAGACTGTACCTTTCTACTACATAACCAACTTCAGAGATACTTGTCTGCTCCATCAAACCCTGTATCTTCCTTTACGCAGAGGAAATGCATTGCTTTGAAATATATTTTATAACAGGAAGGCAGTTTGGGAAGCAAAAACTGTCTAGTGCAGATATGTATAAAAGTTAGTCCTGCCTTGGGTTTATTCAACAAGACAAAGTTTTACAGAACTTGTAGCAAATCTTACCAACATGACTAAAGTTAGGTTTCTAGACTCCAAATCTGAGTATACATGCTAAAAGAACTCTCGAAAGCCATGCCTTTCTGCCAAGACTGAAAAACTATTTTCTACAGCTAAGGTAGTAGTTACTTTCTCATCTCCATTTCACCCCGATGAGCTAGACAGTTCACCTTCCTGTACAGTGATTCATTCTTAAAGGAGAAAAGGGGACGGCATGTGTTGGGAATGGCAGTGAAGAGTTACAAAGCAGCCCATCCTCTTGCTTAAACCAGTCCTGACTATGATGGGAATGTGTTAATAAGTTGCTCTGTCTCTGCTTTCCTACTCAAGAGACTTTAAAGGAGATGGGGCTTTGGCCTTTCCCATATGCTGGCCACCAGATCCAGCTGGCTGAACTGGCATTCTTCCAGGAAAAGAGGGATTCTGTGCTGCCCAAATTCAAGATAATGCCCAGTAAGTTAAAACTATCCTGTGATGTAGCCATGCAACAAAAGCTACCTCACAATAAGTGTTTGAAAAGTTTCTATTAAAATAATGTAGAGTTGCTACAATCGAGACAATTAATAATATTGTGATGTTTTGGAGAGGAATTTTTTTAGCCAAAGTACTGTGGGACCAAGTGAAAAACTTGACAAATAGTGTAGAAAGATTTTAGATTATGATAGAAACCTCTTGTTTAAGCTTTTTTTTTCTTGCTTCATTAAAATATTAACAAAAAAGTATTAAAAGATTTTATACACTGTATTTTATAGAATCCTAGAACCATTGAATCCTGTGTGTTGGAAGGGACTTCATGAGTTCCTGTGGTCCAACTTCCTGCTCAGAGAAATTTTAGTTAGAAAACATTGCTCAGGCCCTGTCCAGCGGAGTTCTTTATGTCTTTTGAAATTTATTGGGAATGAAGATGAGATTTGTAATAAGCTCTTTAAAATAGACTTTTCAAAGATTCCATTTTGCAATAATTAAGTTACTGTAATTAGGAAAATAGGACAAGCCCATTTCAGAGATGTGTTTAAATTGTGATGTCACAATATGATGTTCTTTCTTAACCTGAATGCTTAAGGATATGTAATGGTTTTTAAAATGAGTAGACATCTTTCTAGAGCTTCTACTTAAGGCATATCTGTTTGTAGAATAATTGTAGGATTTGTAGGTCAAAAAGATTTTTATATAACAGAAATATATGCATTTTGCCGTAACATGTTAATGGAAATCTTTTCTTGATACTATACTTTTTAGAGTTGCCCGCTCAGTCAACTTATCTGACCATCTAGAGTGCAGTGCAGCACATTTTATTAAATTAAGAACTGGAGCTGCACTGTACAGGAAACCAGAGTGTATAAACATGATATGCAATAAACAAATAGTTTTAATGAGTATAGAACTGCTATAACTAACTATAGTATAGAACAAGTATAGAACTTTTATTAGCCACACTACTGGGTATATTTTGCAAATCAGAAAAGTCACCTAAGAGTAGGTCACAGATATCCTCTTGTCTTTGAGTATCTGTGCAAATGGAACCACAATGCTAAAGCAAGTGCTTTGGTTCTACAAGCTTTATTATGGCTACACAACAGTAGTAATAAAATCTGAAGACTTACTTCTAAGTGCTTACACCAACTAGCTACAACTTCCTTTCTGGTCAGCCACAATGGTGAGGCAATTGACTTACAGAATCTGTGATTCAAAATGAATCAGATCAAAAAGGACAGACACGTATATCACCAATCCCTTTCTACATCTTCCTTAATCTTATAGGAACTTGATGAACCATAGTCCTTTATCATTAAATTGCTTGCATGCTCCAAGCAGAGAATGCTTTCATAGCCAGCTGATCTTTAGGCTCCTTAGCATGACATCAGAGCAGTCTCTTTGACAGAGATTCAACTGGATTTATGAGGGGATGAACTTGTTACTGAGATTTCCATGCTGCTGAGAAGTTTTGATGAACCTTCTCTCCCTTTCAGGAACTCAGTAGTTCCCAAAGCCATTTCTTCTAGGCATAACAGAGTCCCTCCCTTGGGTCAGCAACAGACTTTGTCAGCCCACTCATCTTCTGTTCCTTTCCTAATTACTTCTTCTAAACTTGACATATTTGGCAGAGATCTCAGGTGGAAGACTGTATGGGTCAGACAATCAAACTGCGACCTGAAGTAGAGTCGAGATATTCCCTTACGTCATTGTTGTTTCCCTTCAGAGCATAGAAAGATGACTTAAGATTATCTTAAAAGAAGAAAACTTTAGAGACTCTCAGTTCATCTCAGATGTCATTAGACTATCTGTTTTAGTAATTTGATTCTTTTTTAGCAACACATTCATGCACTTTCTACATGCACTCACGTTGTAACTTGACAACAAGTTCCTGAAAACTTGTTCCCAAAGATACTCAATGATTTTTGTATATCTACTTTTTTTCAGATAAACAAAAAATCTTACCAGCTGTTCTCAGAGTTTCTCTCTCTCTTTTTTTTTTTTTTTGATGAAACATTAATAATCCCACAAAGGTCAAAAACAAACAAACAAACAAAAAAACACACCCTGAGAAAGAATGATACCTTTAGTTGTTCAAGTGCCCCTTATTTATCCAGGTAACTAACACGTTCTTCGGATTTTAAATGTCAACATGTGAATCCTTTGTGAAGATTGTCACAAGTCTCTCTGGTGAAGATCTTCAAACTATCAAGGCAGTATTCCTCTATTTTTTTTAACAGGAACTCAGCACCTTTCATCTCCAGGGATTTGAATCTCAGTCTTCTGTAAAATGTGGTAAAGGCAGTGCTTTCTCACAGAAGGATTTATAAAGGCAGTGACACATATTTTTTAGGTATTTTTAGTAGTAGAAATGGGAGCTATATATATGGAGTAAATAGCAAACTGGATTTACTGAGAAACGCAACATGTGGTACCAAGAATACGTCCTTATAAAGTAACAAATAAAGAGCTGGTCTAATTTATTCCTTGAAATAAATCACTGCCACTGAGAGATTAGTAAAGGTAATTTGGGGTTACATCACGATTGCCACTGCCTCTTTCTTGTCCAAGTTGGTGAAAGCTAGCTGCCCTTTTTTGGTCTCAGACATGAGATTGACAAGGTAGCCTGCACAATTTTAGTTGATGTTCTCCCTTTCTTCATTTAATTTCATCTTAATAAAACCAATCCTTACTGCCTCCTCTCTCCATGCAACACTTTTCCCTAGTGGTTAGGTTTTTTTTCTTTTCCTTTCTCTATTTTAAACCTTTGATACAGCCAAGTAGGGCAAAAAGATCAATAGACCAGTAACATATAGTCCAGGTGAGTCTTGTCATTAGTTGCTAGAGATGCTTTAAGTTGATTTAAGAATACTTATCCTGATCTTAAATTAAATATGTTGGTTAGGCACCTCTCTGTTGCTCCTGCTAATGAAATCAAGGGGAGAAACAAATACGAGCTGTTCACAGCCATAGCAAAAGGGTCTGAATAGCATAGTTATAATTTTGCTTCAAGCACTGGAACCAAATTTCTTCAGAGCATCTTTTCTGAAGGACCATATTGCTTTCATACAGTGATTCACACATTCCAACCTGAGCAATTCTATGATATTCTCTTTCAGACAGGTGTCTGAAATCAAAGGTATACTCTTATCACACTGACCTTGATACTACAATTAGTTTGCTTCCAATTAATTCAATGTCAAAATACTCAGGAATAAGGCACCACAGAAGAATTTCTTTCTCTCTCATCTTTTAAAAGCTGCGAGAGTCCACTCCATCTTCAAATTTACCAGCTACCAGAAGTCATTAATGAGCTTTTGATATCCAATCTGTAGCCAAGTGTTTTCTATTTTTCATTCTGCACTGCTGTGTACATACTGTGTGGCAAAACAGGCACTTATCTGCAAGGCAGGCACCATTTTATTCCTTATGTTTTTCTGCCTTTTTATAGCAAAGCAATTCTCACAGTCTTTGTGTACCAAGTCATTATTATATTCATTGTTTGTTTCACTGATAATCAGTTTATGATAGAAATCAAGCAGATATAGAAACTCCAAATGTCAAATCCATGGCAACTGCTTTAAAAAATACATGGGACAGAGGGCTTATAAACCCAAGTAGCTATTTCTCAAGGACAGGAATATTTCCACCAAGACACAATTTGTTATTGAAACTCAGCTAAAAGCATTTTGCTAATATCAGCATGTGAGATCACTCATTAAGTTTTTAATCTGAATATGGGAGAAACCTGCCTTAGATCAATGTGAAAATTGGTTTCTTCTGATATTTTTAAATTTGGCATTAGCTTGCTATTTTCTTTGCATTTAAACTACGACATCAGCTTTGATTTTTTTGAAGGAGTTATTAAAATCTTTGGTGGAAGTTCACACTTGCGCTTCTGCAGAGAACAAGTCACCTTATCAAGAGATTACTGCCTTGGAACTGACAAGGCTTGTACATAAAGACCTAGGTCTCTGGATCTGGTCTGAGGAACTATTTGAGAATCCAAACTGAAAAACAGGAAAGGCATGCTGATTAATAAGGTCAGGATATCAGCACTGTGAATGTTTCAGTCTGTTTACTTAGATTTCGTTATACTAATCATCATCTGAATTTCTGTTCCAGGTGGCTAGTAACAACAACAAATCTTAATTCCCTTTCATTCAATCAAGTTAGCAGAAATCATACTTTCTTATCAGAAAGTTAGTGAAATACAAAGAGAGCCTTCTTTTTTTTTTTCCCACTTCTATTTCCTTTACCTTTTTAAAACAAGTATGAAACTAACATTGGTTCTTTAAAAGAGAATTGACTCAACTTAGGATTTTTTTGTTCTTGTTGCTTAGAAGCAGCAATACAAACACATGGGTGTGTCTGGCTCTAGGGAACTTTCACTGCTATTTTATGTCTTCAGGGCATTGTTTACATTAACAAGATGATGTTGTATCTGATGTGCTTCAGAAAAAATAGCTATGACTTAGTCACTGTTTCTTAGTTTAACTGCAAAGAGGTTAAAAGGGAGGACAGACAAATGCCTGTGAGATAATGCCTGTCTTGCAAGGGAAATGGATATCTATCCAGGGCAATGAATTTTCAGTTTATTAACAGCACATCATTGTGTTCTGTACTTCATTTTATGATTCAAAAAGAGCAAGAAGAGCTCTATAAACTGATTTCGCATTTGAGAGGATTAGGAGTCTCATATGTATCATGTTATTTTTTTCCGGAATACCTCCCATTAAGTAGATGTAGTTACAAGTGAACAACAGTGCTATAAATATCTGCAACCCTAAAACAGTGAAGAATTCAGAGCTGTTATCTGCTCTTTGCACGTCTGCTAAAAGTGTATGACTGAAAAGATGGCATTAAATCAATATCTTTTCTCTATAACTTTGAGCCATATTAATATCCAGAGTCTAGCTACTGCAGATCACAGATTTGCTACATCCCCTTGATCCTCACAGATCAGCTAGTCTAGTGGACGTGGTAGAGGAAAAAACTTCAGATTTGCTAACGTAAAATAGACATGCAATTGCATATACAATTGCATTTAGAATTGCATGTTTATAGGAGGATCGAAATACACAGGAAAAGGTACTTAAGCAAGGAACCAAATCAGTTTCTTGCAGCAGTGATAGTGAAATGCAGTCTTGCAAACAGCAGTGTTTTATATCTGATATTATGTGAAACTACTTTATGTCCTACATGGGCTTAAATGTTTACTTGTCATAATTTTTACATTCTGCTAAACTTTTTAAAAAAGATTTAAGTTTTTTTTTTTTTTTTTAATTCATAATAGTGATCATACAATAGGCTGAGATGTTATTCCAGTTATTTCAATTGCGATTCCTCAGGAGAAAAATTCTTGTTTCTTTTAGAAGAAAGAAAGTGTTACCAGAATGACCTACTCACTTTTCCATTTTTAAAATGCTTATGTTTCGCAGGTCTTCTAAATGAATGCTCTTTTTTTCCATGATTTAAACATGAGTTTAAATTCCATTGACTGAGTTGGTTTGCAGATTTTTGTGGACAGAAGACCCCTCACAGCCAGCCCTATCTACCTAAAATTCTTCATTACCAAAGATCTAACAAAATATATTCGTTTTTGTTGTGTTAACACTTCAAGTCACTAGGAAAAGTATTTTAGACTCTTGTAAATGAAAAAGAGTTAGTGCAATAGAGAGCAATATTATGTTGTGGTTATTGCATTGTCTGGAAAATATCAATACAAATGGCATAAATTTGTACCAAGTAGAATAAGAAATACATTGAAAGATTATGTTTATTTACCTGTCAGTCATGTGTATCCCCATGGATTCTCTGGTCTGCTAAGGATTTTTATTTATTATATGGGCTGGCCCCAGATGGCACTAATATATGGCATGTAGCAGACATAACAAACAGAAGTACAGTACTTTTAATTAGTACATTTATTAATATTTTAAAGACTTGTTTCTTTTAGAATAACTTTTCTGGATTTACTTAAACTTTATTTTAACTTATGCAAAATGACTTCCTTACCTATTTCTTGTAAAGACAAAACGAAACAGATGAACTGTTTCAGTAACCAAACATTTGTTAATGTGGCTTTTACAAAGATGCTGGGCAAGTAAAAGTCAATTCCACACCAAGACTAAAAGCACTAGTTCATACCAGATTTTTTGCCTGTTAGTTCACTGTTTTCTTGATCATCAGATCAATACACTTCATCTTTTCTGCGTTTCTATTTCTAAGATGAATTACAATCAGGGTTCCTGTGAGCCATCTGCCAAAGTTGTGAACTTTCCCAGCTGGGCTTTGTATAATGTATATAACTATTCAGTGCTAGTTGACCTTCAGCACAAAGTGACTTCTTTTCCACATCAGAAGGTGACATGCGGATCACTGCAGTATTTGGTCAGATCAAGGAAAAGGCCTCACAGTTACTTTTAGTCAGCATGTATAATGAAGGCTTCTTTCAGCCTGAGTTCAAGCGTAAACCGACTCCTTCCCAGGGTCAAGGCTTCTGCATTGCAAAAGTCAGTCCTGGATATGAGTTAAGGAGGCTGAGAAACTCACGAGTTTGGCCAATTAGTCTGGTAGGAGTAATCACTGACATCAGCCACAAGGCTTCTGCTTTCATGACTCATATTTCAACCTCCAATCTACCAGAAGTCTTGCTGTACCCTGCCATCACGTCATTTCAATTACACTCCAGCTGTCACATCATTTTTTTGAAGAGGAAATCAGGAAAAAGTGATGTAAAAATGTATCATAAAGAAATATTTGGAGATAAAATGAAATGCAGTATTCCTAGTTAGTTGTCTTTCTCTAAAGCATAAAAGATTAAAAACAAATTGTAAAAAAATAATTTTTTAGGCTTCTCAAAGAAATATTTTTTATTGACCAATCCATTTTTAGAGGGCTAAACAAAGACTGTAGAGTGGATAATTTAGATAAGGTACTATGTTTCTAGAATTATGCCTTAAACATTCTGTTTTTCATCAGTCCCTGGGGAATTATGGGAATTCCATCCTCAGGGGGAGGACATTACTCACCCCAACACAACCATGAAAATTAAGTCA